>NW_006800402.1:155749-175394 GCF_000485575.1 Poecilia formosa | reverse complement strand
GATTCAACACCAAAAAGCTCAAACATTTCCCACACAAAGAACAAAACATTCAGTCCGTTACAGTTTTATGTTTTCAGGCTCGATGTTTATTTTGTGATTATTAATAAGTGATTGTTGTTGTAGATTAGCTGCCGCTGCTATTAGCTGAGCAAACACAGCGGTGGTTGATTAGCTAATTTAAACACCTGCTGAACTGATGATCTGTCAGAGTTGATGTTTAGTTTGCCTTTTTTTATAAGTAAACCGAAACACAAATTCTGCAGCCCTTCTACATGTTACACACATCATAGTCAAGCTAGCAAAACTGACCTGCTTCCCCCCCCCCCCTCACTTTTTTCTTAATTAGCACCGTTTCCTGACCTTGTCATCGAGTTGTTGTAATGTAACCAAGCACTGCGTCCATTTTTTTTTCAGGCGTACATTTAAGATTTAGTGCGTTATGTTGATAACAGCTCAAACCAATGCTAGTCATTGTTAGCAAGCAGCCTTTTGCCCTCCAGCAGGAAGTTGTGGGGCTGGATCTTGTGATGTCACACTCCAACGGGTCAATATAAATCATGCCGTGCTGCTTTCGGCCCAACTGTAATATAAAAACACCAAACAGCGCAGAGAGCTGAGTCGACCCGTTTTTACCTTAAAAAGCCTTTCCTGTTCATGTAAGCAGTGAAATCCCCGTTTTTTCCATGTTTCCCACTCTAACTGATAACCTGGAGATGTTTGGGGAAATTTCCATGAGGTTAGGTTCTACCTCATGGAAATGAGGTGCTGTGGGATTCTGGCATCTTTCTGGGGTTTGCAGGAACAAAATATCATTGCTGTACAATGACGGTGTTTATTTACGCCAGCTGTTTGAGGCGGGGAAAAAATGATCCAGTTGTTTTCTATGGTATACACTAAAGAAAACCCACAACCAATCACAGCCAGAAGACATTTTCTATGGAAAAAATGAGATAAACTCTGTTTAAAAGAGATGAAAACTGTTCACTATGAAGGAAACTGACCATGATTTTTACTGAACGCACTTCAAAATAAGCATTTGCACAAAATGTCTGCAAAAACTATAATTAAATGAATATATTAGAGTAAAAGCTGATTAAGAAGGTTTTTAAAATCATTTTTCTTTTGTTAAAACATATTTTGAATAAATATATCAAAGTGACAAAAGAAGCCAAAACACAGGAAGTTCCTGCATTCCAGCACAGCAGCTCCATTTTCAGCACAGCCTCCAAGTCCTAAAGGCACCCAGCTGTGACCTTTGACCCCAGCTGCCATAATTAGGTTATATTTGGTGCTGCTGACCACATAAAGGCTATTGATATTAAAACACACACATGATGAGTCTTTTTAAATGGAAATGTGTAACAAAGAGTCAGAGATGAAACTGATACATACACTGCAAAAACACAAAATCTAACCAATTTAGATTATAGTTCAAATATCACTTGACTAAACTAACTTAGAAATAAATTTTCAGCAACATATAGGAGCTTGATTTAAGCTCCTATATGTTGAGCTAGTAATTTTACAAATTACTAGCTCATCTCACTTAGAAAAAATATATAGTTGTTAGTGGAATACTTTGCTAATGGAACTAGCCCTTTTTCAAATCAATATTAAGGAATTATTTACTTAAATCAAGCTCCTATATGTTGCTGAAAAGTTTGTCTTATTTTAAGTGTACTAAAATATTAGCATTATAACCCAACCAAAAATATTTGGTAAGATTTAATGTGTTTTTTTTTATTTTTAATCTCTAATCCAAATTTGTGGGGACATTTACTGTATCTTTCTTTAGTATTCTTACATCTATAAGTAATTTTGTGGTAGAATCACTGAAAAAACAAAGAAAATATTACCAACTATTTTTGTCTAATCCTTTTTTTAATCAGTATTTGCACATTATTAACTTAAACTTTTCTTGCTGAAAAGTTACTTCTAAGTTTTGTATTATTTAAAATGCACTGAGATATTTGCACTGGAAACGTCTACTTAGTAAGATTTTGTGTTTTTGCAGTGCATCCTTTATCAGGCCTTGAACAATTGAAAAACACAAAAATATGACTAAGTACTGTATTTTAGTCAAGTTTCTAGTATTTGAAATAATACAAAACTAGTTGTAGTTTTTCATTAAGATACAGAAACTTATTTTAAGTCAATATTTCATTAATATTGGTGAACAAATATTAGTTCTGTTGCAAAAACCACTTGCTAAAAAGTTATTTTTAAGTTAGTTTAGTCTTATTTCAAGTGTACTAAGATGCCAAACTTGGTGAATTTGTATTTCTGCACTGTGAGAAAGTTGGGGCTATTACACTTGAGATGTTTCATGTGAAATGAACACAAACCTCTTTAAAAGTTGTTGCATCCCAGAGGAGACACTTCAAGGGGACGTGAAGTGATCTATTAGATGTTAGGAAAGCTCCAAGCCAGTTCCAGCTGTGTCCGCCATTTTCTCCCTCACTGTTTATCTGCGCCAGGCCTCCGCTTCCCACTGGGCTTCTGTCGCACACAAACACGCTACACGACGGAGAGGAGAAATTTACTGTTACACAAACAAACACAAGCCTCAATGGCCGTCCTAAGACAGCGTAATGGGAGCGCAGGTGTCGGTTTTCACATGCGGCTCTCATGGGGGCAGAAACATGGTAAACATTAGCGCCGTTCTCACAGCCTCCAGCCTCACCTGCAGGGAGAGGCGGGAACATGTCCGCGCCGTCGCTCTCACCGGAAGCAGCTCCGCTAGCACGATTTCTAGAAAATTAGGTCTGACGTTGGTGAACAATTGGGACAAACGGAATGTTACGGATAAAACCTTACAGCTGCTGATATGAACATGTCTCATTAGCCTCTGAATATTTAGCATGAAGCTAAATATTTAGCTAACAAGCAACGTGTGAAGCTAAATTGCGAGCTAAATATCTAGTTTAAAGCTAAACATTTAAGCTAAATACTTCACTAACTTGCTAAATAGCTAACTATTTAGCAAGTTAACTGTGATCTTGATAAATACTTAGCAAGCCAATTAGTTTGAAGCTAAATATTAAGTATTAAACTAATTATTTTGTTTAATGCTTAATAAAGCAGGAATTTAGCTAGTAAGCTAAATAATTAGATTGGAACAAAAATATTTAGCAAATATTAAGTTTGAATTTAGTCTAAAGCTAAATATTAAGCTTGAGGCTAAGTATTTATTTAGCAAACTAAATATTTAGTTTCAAATTAAATATTTATATTCAAACAAAAATAATAGGGTAGCAAGCTAAATATTTGATATGATCTTAGATATTTAAGTTCAAAATAAATATTTAGTTAGTAAGATTATTACTTAGCTTTAAAATAATTTAGATTCTAACTAAATATTTTAATAAGAAGCTAAATAGTTAGCTTAAACTATTTGGTAAATATTTAGCTTTTGAGCTAAATATTAAGTTTGAAACTGTGATCTTGATAAATTAACAATAACATTATGAAGACATGGCTTTGCCAAATGAATCTCCAAACAAGCTAAATAAAAATATTGCTGTTAATTTTTTGAAGCTAAATATTTAGGTAGCAAGCAAAATCAAAGTACTGCTGCAAATTCCTGAATGTGTCCTGCCTGGCAGGGTCTAAAATCTCTTTCATAAGCAGATAGATTATTATAAAACAAACAGCAGTGATTCCAGATCAACCAGATTAGCAGAAACTATGGGAACAAGGACATCTCAATTTCTCAGCTCAGGTCAGTCGGTTTTTCCATCAGGGCATTTCTGGCTGCTTGACGCTGCTGTGCTGAGGTTTTTCTGGATATTCTACTCCAGCCTTCCCTGCAGGCACCATGTAAAAGACTCAGAATCAGAATAGTTTGCTGACAGGAAAGTTCAGAAACAGTGTGTTTGGTTGTGTAACATTGAGAAAAGGTCAATAACAGGAGAATGTCGAGGTTCTGTAAACACGACCAGCACCAAACGGCCCTCCATGCTCTCTGTGTTTGCATCTCCCACGTACACGGAAACCGTCGTATGCGTACAGAGGCACTGTTTGAAGACGCTCCCATTGGCGCAGTGGTGGGAACGCTGGGAGCCGAACTTCAGCGGGAATCTGGTTCACTGGTCAAAGGATGGAGGGACAGGCAGGCAGTGTTTCACTGCAGTCAAAGATGGCATTGTTCTGGACCAGAGCTGGAAACAAACAGGTCTGCTGGTTCACGTAAACCTCTGACTGGCGATCCAGGATTTCTGTGTCTGAAAACCCAAAATCAGTTCTGGACCTTTTTACATTTCGCCTCAACAAACCTTAATGTGTTCTGCTGGGATTTCACATGAGTAGAATGTACAGTAATTATTATGGGAGAAAAAACTTACCAAGAATGTTTAGTCTTGTTTCTATTGCACATATCTTAGTACACTTGAAAAAAGACAAAAACAGTTTAATAGTAACTATTCAGCAAGACAGAGGAATTTAAGTTAGTAATTTCAAAATATTTATTTATTTTTTTTAAGTTTTCCAAAGAATGTAACATGGAAATAATCTGTCAGTGGAACTAGCAGATAAATATTCAAGAATTACTGATTCAAACCCTTTGAGGAACCTGTTCCCCTCCTCGCCTGTGGGGGCGCTGTATCAAAAACCACTGATGAAGAAGACACTAAGTGCAACTTCCTCCTTTAAAAAATATAAATGGAGTAGTAAATGGAGCAGTGTCAGATATTAGCGGTTGGAGGATTTCTCTTTTGTCTTCTGGAGCCATTTCTCCTGCTAGCACTAGGCTAGCATGTTAGCTTCGGTTGGATTTACCTGCACTGTACTCAACTTCCTGCTTTTGGAGCTGTCTCTGGTCCGCTTGGCGTTCTCATATGCATTCAAACCGGACCAGAGTTCACTTCAACCGAACCGAGATCGAGGTTTAGAGGACCAGAGTTTGATTCATATTCATACCTCTCCAGATGAACCGGACTTTCTATTAAAGCGGACTGGAGTTGGATTAAAACAACTGAACATCTTTATTAGTCTTTTGATGTAAAATGTAAGGCTGTCTTATCTTAACAGCCTGGAAGCTGTGGTTAGGGTTTGATCCAGTCTGCATTGGACTGCAGCTCAGGTCAAGTTGAGACCGGATGGTTTCTGTCAGCTTTCGCTTTGAGAGACGCACTAATGAATGCATTCACATCGATACTCGTGATAAACTCCATAAAATGTCTGAGCACATGTGGACGCTCATCCTGCAGCCTGTGGCTTTAAACTTTAAACTCTGCTGCTTTAAACAAACTCCATCCATCCTGCTGCAGACAACAGCACAGCTGGATTCCTGCGATGCGCCTTTGTCCCGAGCTGCAGCCCTGTCATAACTGGACGTCCGTCACTCAGACATGTTCGGCGAAAAGTCGCTGGCTCAGGCAGCGCTGGCACAAAGAGACTGTTGATTTGGTTATAAATACCACAACATGAAAGAGAAGCCCAGCAGGGGAGGGGTCAAAGGTCAAACCAGCGGGAGGAGGGGGGAGGTCATCGTCATCATCATCAACATCATCATCATCATCATCATCATCAATGTCATCACCATCTTGTGTCTGAGAATCAGGACTAATATGACTGATGTGCTGAAGTCCTAGTTTTAAAGATAAAAAGTAAAAGTTCAAATTTTAAAAACAAAAATAAATCAGATGAGGTTTGCATGATTACAACAGTTAGAATGGATAAATCTGTATTTCTAAAGTGAGATTTTAATAAAAGTATCAAAGAAGTTGATATTTTTCCTGTTTTTTTTTTTAATTGAACTGAAACACCGAATTCCACAGCACATCTACGTTAAGGTTGTCATAGTCAAGCTAGCATAAGTGACCTATTTCCCTCCCCCTCACTTTTTTCTTAACATGGTTTCCTGACCTCGTCATCTAGTTGTCGTAGTGTTGACAATTAGTCGCAGAGAACTGCGTCCATTTTTTCTGTTATATATCACATGTACATTTTAAATTTTTAATGTTATATTGACAACTTAAAAGCTAAAACCAATGCTAGTCTTCCTGTTAGCTGCTGTAGAGGGTAAAAAACCATTAGCTTATGAAGACTAGCGTTGATTTTAGCTGTTAAGTTGTCAATATAACTTGCAAAACTGAAATGTTCGCAGTGTGTTGCTACTAATTGTCAACACTATGTCAACAAGGCCAGGGAAAAGTTTTAAGAAAAAAAATAGAGAGAGAGAGAGAGAGAGAGAGAGAGAGAGAGAATATTAATAACAGCAAAAATAAACATAAGGCCTGAAAACATAAATCTGTAACAGAATGTTCTGCTCTCAGTGTGTGAAATGTTTCAGAGTTGAATCCTGATACATTAAGGAAATTTCAGAGTTTGAAAAGTCCAAAAATTTCCACCTTTATTTTTAAACTTTTAGAGAGAATTTATTAATCACATTATTTGGTGGAAAATGTTTTTCTATCTACAATTATCCTAATGCACCATCATGTATGTATTGATTCTACAATTTAAACATATCAGAAATTAAAACAAAATATAAATGTATATATTTTTTTAATGTAAAAACAATATCAGGGAAGCTTTTTTTAAACGAGCAAACTATTCAAACCTGTGTCTGGGTTAATGTTCATGCAGACAGTCCAACACAACAGGAGGTTTATCTCAGCATGCAGCTCCTGATTGGGCCGGACGTCCCGTCCCGTCCCGCTCCGCCCCGCCCCGCCGGCCGGTTTAAAGTTTCCCAGCTCGGCCTCTGATTGGTCCGGGAAGTTTCTCCGGGCCGAATAACTTCACAGCTCCGCGTCTGGAGGCGAGCAGAGGCGGCCGGGATCCTGCGGAGCGCTTCAGGCCGACATGGAGGCTGCCGCGGACAAAACTGCAGCTTCACAGCGGGAGGTTTAAATAATAAAAGCAGGTTTGGGAATAAAAGATAAATATTTTAGCGTCAACTGTGGTTGAAAATGCCTGGATTTGGTCGCTGGAATAACGCAACCTGGATTTTGCTTTTGGGCATTTTTCACTCGTGTTTTTCAAGTTACTCTGAAGACCAGTGCAGCTGGAGAGGAAGGCGAGTATTTATTCAGTTTTATTTATACATTAAATCAGGTGAAAATCAGACATCAGGTGCTTTTGGGTGCAACATGCTGAAAGTTTCCTGCGTGATTAAAATGTTTGGTTGGTTCCGCTGTTTGGTTTGCAGCTTCATCCAGACAACCTTCATGGAGAAAAACGAGCCGTTTTTATTTTTATCGCTTCTGTTTTTCTGAAATCTTTTCAGATCTTCGTGAAGTTTTCTCAAAACTTGATGCCATGATGCGAACTCGAGCCGTTTTCCCACAGATCAGCCACCAGGGGGCGCTTTTCATTATTTTTATCCTTTCCTGTAATTTTTCAGAAACCTGAATGTTTTTTTTTTATTTTTCACAAAGTTACTTTAATCTCATCTTGGACGTCGTTAAACAGTTTTACAGTATAACTGTGCAGGGGTGGTTAAAAGAGGGGGGCTCGTGGGGGCCACTGACCATCTGTAAACTCATGGAGAATTTTATATTTTTGTGGTACTATTGTGAAAACAATAGAAATTGATGCTAAACAAAATATTAATTAGTTCTTTTTTAACAGTGCAAAAACGTATATTTGTCTTGTTTCTAGTGTAGATATTTTAGTACACTTGAAATAAGAAAACTAATGTAAAGTAACTTTTAGGTAAGATAAATAACTCTTGAATATAGTTTTAAAAATCACTAAGTTCCACTGGAAGATTTTTTGACTTATAAAATTAAAAATATCTCATTATAAGTGTTAAATAACTATTGACTTAAAACAAGCTCCTGTATCTTGCTGTTACTGTTGAATTAGTTTGTCTTATTTCCAATGTGCTATGATATTTGCAACAGAAACTAGACAAAAATACTTTGAAGGATTTAGTTTTTTTTAGGAGGCAACTTTATAAATACATCCATAAATACAAACACAGCTCCTTAAAACATGACGCAACGTAAACAAGTGATTTCTAAAACAGAACTCCCCATAATAACTCAGTTTAATCATGTTTTCAAAGTTTGAAATGTCCTGATGCTCTTGTGCTTTGGTGGTTTTACATGTGGGCAGTTGCCCAGGGCGTCACTGGACCGGTGGGCGGTGGAGTGGGGAGATGTCAGCACCAGATAAAATGGATTTGAAAAACTTTTTTATCGCTCTTTGTATGTAACATGAAATTGGGAAGATGGAGACTATTTTACAAGATCTGCACCAGACTGCAATGCATTTTTACTTCCCACAGATTTCAGAAGCAGATCAGGAAAATAAAAACTTGAGGGGCACACAAGAAAAAAAAAAAGTAAAATATATATATTTAGATATTCCCCAGTGGGAGCGCCTCTGCATGTAGATAAATATTAATTTCTAATTTTTTTCTGCCCTCAGTGGTTTGTCGCAGCAGCAGGGCAGCGTGGAGCAGATCTCCCTGCACTGCTCTGAGGGAACTCTGGACTGGCTGTACCCCAAGGGGGCGCTGCGCCTCACCCTCACGCCCCGCCTGGCCCCCGTGGCGGCGGCTGGCCCCGGCGGCGGCGTCATCACGGCCTGCGTGAAGCCGTCGGAGCAGTTCCACGGCGCCCAGCTGTACCTGGAGAGGGACGGGCTGCTGGAGCTGCTGGTGGGGGACCGGATGGAGGCGTCGCCCCCGCCCAGGGTCCGCTGCTTCAGCCGCACGCCGGGCGAGAGGCTGGCGCTGTTCCTGCAGGCCACGCCGCATCAGGACATCAGCAGGCGGACCGCCTCCTTTCGCTACGAGCTGCGGGGCGGCTGGATGGCGCGCATGGCGCTGGACTCCAACGCCATCAGCAGAGAAGGCGAGTCAGAGCCAGAAGGTTTCACATTTAACTAGGAGACGACGAAGCTTCGTCGTCACGTAACGACGTCGTCACGTAGCCGTGGCTACGTCAGCGTAGCCGACGTAGCTCAGCGTTGGCTCAGACACCAACGCTGAGCAAATGGCGAAATGCCCCATAACACAGACAAAAAGAAAACAAATCCAACAGAAAACTCTGCAAATAAAAAAATGCTGCAACTACAGGAAACATAGCAAAACAGAAGTCTTCCAGACCACTAGGGGGAGTCTGCAGTAACAAATATGCTAAAGTTGAACCACAGAAAGCTCTCATGTGGCAAATCACTTCTGGTAATTTTGTAGCTGGCAGCCATCTTGGCAGGTATCCGCAACTAACTGTCATGACAGTTACCATGACAACAGTGAACAAGCCACAAGCTACGTACCAGCTCTCGCTTCCTTATTGTCTAACTTATAAACAATAAAAGTGCATTACAGCTATTACTCAAGTATTCCACTGTGTATTACTATAATAAAAATCACTGATATGTACTGTAGTACTTACTGCCTAACTGGAAAAATTGGCTTTAGCTAGCTTTCAGCTGCTAGCTAAGACCGTCATGTAGCCTTTACATTTGTTAGCTGCCCGTCACCAGAACCTCGTTATTCACCTGACAGGTTCGTACGTCTTTTACAAAGCTTATAATTTTGTGTATTTGTATTTGGATAAAGTTTATAGGTGTCCACAAAATAGTTCAACAGCATGTTAGCATGATAAACATAAAATCAAAATCAAAACCGATTTGTGTCCATTGTTTTCTAAATTAACTGTCAAAAATTATTTCAGAACAAATCAAAGCAACACATATTTTACAGTGAAGCTGAGAAACTTCAGGCTGGAAAATATACAAAAATATAATAGTTCAAGAGGAAATCTGAAAAAAGTCAATCCCATATTGATTTTGTATTGATATGGATATTTTGAATCGATCCACCCATCTTTGCTCTATGTCTTTGACAGTATTCAGGAAAAGCAGCGTTTTTATGTGGGTAAAACTACTGACTTCAGACGCCCCCTGGTGGTCTGGAGGACTTCTGTTTTGTTTTTGACATTTGTTGCGTTTTCATTTTGCATTAATTCCTGCTCTTGCAGCATTTTGTAACTTTCCTGCTGCATTAGTTCACGTGTTTGTTGGCTGTTTGCACCTGCCGGCTGCTGCAGTCATACATCAGCTCCCTGCTTGAATCCTGATGGTTGGAGGGAGGAAGCAGCCAAACTTTGCCCAGACCGAGGCAGAGGAGGAGGGGGCATAAAGGCGCAGTATGTGGGGGCTCTGAGGAGTCCCGAGGCCTCTCAATGAGTATTCTGGGATTACTGTGGTTCCCTAGGCAACGCGGAGGCCTCTGCCCAGCTGAGACGCTCCGCTCCTTTGTTGAACTGCCTCTCTGTGGGGCAACTCGTCTGCAGGAGCCCCCCAAAAACTCTTATTAGGCTGGAAAAAAGAGGAAGGAATCCCATTTATCAAGAAGTTTTCTCTGAAGAGGAGAAACTTTGGGTTGAGTGGGGGGAGAAGTGAACTTTAAAAAAAGTTCAGTCCATTTTCTTCAGTTGGTTTTTATCAATAAATTCAACTAGAGATACAAAAAAGACAACAAAGTATCTTACCAAGTATTTCTGGTCTAGTTTGAAGTGCAAATGTCTGGGTTCACTTGAAATAAGACAAAACTAGCTTACAAGTAACTTTACAGCAAGAAATGGGAACTTGTTTTAAAGTAAATAATTCCTTAATACTGGAATTATTAAGGAATAATTCCAGTACTGATAACATGGGAAAATGTCTTGCTATAAGTGAAATAATCTGATCAATTTTAAGGAATTACTTACTTAAAACAAGCTCCTATTTCTTAATCAAAAGGTATCTGTATGTTTGTTTAGTTTTACTTCGTGTAGTTAGAAATTAGACTAAAATACTTGTCAGGATTTTGTGTTTTTGCAGTGTTTTCTTCATCCGGTTGAGACTTTAAGGTGTGAAGCTCGTTCCCTCTAAAGTGTCGGAGGATTCTCACACCTCAGCGCTCCTCTGGTTTCTCCTCTGCAGCAGCAGTCTGCTTTACAACGGCGCTTCATTTCCTCTGTTGTTGTTTTTGTAGTTTAAGGTTCAGCCAGTCTGACACGTTCCTGTCGGCTCAGATTTGCATGTAGGTGTTTGTTTCACGTTGGCGGTTCGGACTTGTCAACTGACTCTCCGGCTGCTTGTTGTCTCTTCAGATGCCTGCCGGCCGTGCAACGATACCGAGATCCTGATGGCGGTTTGCACCAGCGACTTCGGTAAGTTAACAGGAATTAAACTCCCTTCCCTTAAAGGGGCAGTTCAGCATTTTAGAAGCTGATTTTAGTTTAAGTTTGTTTAAAACTTGTGAAGGAGGAAAAACACCTTAGTTATTTTTTAGCAAAATCTGTTTGATGAATATTTGCTTTAGGCACATTTTCCAAACAGAAGTCACTGATTATTTATACAGGAAATTGAGGTTGGAGGCAGTGCAGCACTAATTATTTTCCTGCGTGAAACACAGAACGGTTAATGAATTTTAGATTAGAGTCTAAGAGTTCATCTATTGCCGGCCTACAAACCGCAGTCTGGGTTCAGGTAGAGTGAACTCTGGTTCAGTCCGAATGCGTATGTGAACGCCAAGCGGACCGGAGGCAGCTCTAAAATCAAGAAGTGGACTACAGCGCAGGGCATTCTGGGTAAATACAACCAAAACAAACACGCTAGTCTAGTGCTAGCGAGAGAACTTCTCCAACTGCTAAAATATTAGCCACTCTATTTTTGTTACATTTTGTAAAGAAGGAAGTTGCTTTTCAGAGGTTTTCATGTGTTTCCATCAGTGGTTCTTGGTGCAGCGCCCCCACAGGCCAGGAGGGGAACAGGTTTTCAAAGGGTTTGGTTTTTTTGACAGTGAGGGGAAAGAAAACCGCAGCAGCTCAAAATGTAACAAATGTTGTAATTTTGGTGAAAACACCCAGAATCATGTTTCTCTGCAGTCGTTCGAGGGAACATCCAGTCGGTGGAGGAGGACGAAACGCTGCGCGCCGCCGTGATCAAGGTCAGCGCCACCCGTGTTTTCCGTCAGAAGTACACGCTGTTCACGGGCAGCGGTCGGCTGGCGAGCCGCGGAGAGGTGCGGACGCTGCTGCAGTGCGGCGTCCGACCGGGGCCCGGCAGCTTCCTCTTCACCGGCAGGGTGCACTTCGGCGAGGCCTGGCTGGGCTGCGCGCCGCGCTACAAGGACTTCCAGAGGACTTACTCTGTGGCCAAAGCCGCCCAGCAGATCCCCTGTGAACTTCCCGTAGACTGAGACGCTCGGATGAGAACCGGGGCGCTGAACGCCACGCCGCCGCCGCCAGCCTCAAAGTGAATCCTCAGCATGACTTCCTGGACTTGGACGAAAGGATTTTAGCTTTGGACGTTTTTTACAAGTGCGTCGTCTGAGGCTCGTCGGTATAAAACTCAGGAAAACAAGGAAAACTCCCACAGAAATCCCACCCGTTGGTGCGGCTGTGGGCATTTTCTTCAGTGTTTTTGGTCGGATGACGTAAGAGTTGTCCTCTTAACGAGGAGGGAGGGCTGGACAATAAATCAGTAACGATAAATATCACCACATGGGATCAATACCAACAGAAAACACATCTCACAGAATATTCACTGAACTCACTCGCTCTCTGGTTGCCTAGCAACCTGCTGGTAAGGAGGAGTTTCAACTTCCCCCAAACTTCGGTTACCTAGCAACGAGCTGCTGAGTTTCCCCACCGTTCATTATAATAAAATAAGACAACACACGGAGTTAAAACAGGAGAGGGTTTCAGATATTTAAAACATAATCAATAATTATCGATATCGACTGATATGAAACGTTTGCATTGTGATCGTCCGGCCCTACGAGGAGGTTCGATAAAAACCTCATGAAAGGAATCGCGGAAGAATATTTGCACTCAAACGAAGAAGGGAAAATGCTGCAAGCACTGAAAACCAAATGAGAAAACAAAGCAACTATATGTAGCGTAGAAGAGCAACCGAGAATTTAATATATGTACAGATGATGTGAGAGCAGGTCAGGTTGCCATCATGGATTTGAAAAAATGTGTGTTTACTTTCTGCCAGAATAAATAAGTTGGAGATTGGACAAAACAGCCATGTTTTTTTTTAAATCAGCTTTTCATAACAGCTGAAATAAATAAAATGAATATCGACGTGTATTAATCCTCTGAAGAAAAATTTAATAGAGATGCACCAACATATCTGGTTTCGCCTGGCTGGCATCTGAAAAATCTGACATTTTCCCAGCCATTGAACACAACCAGGAGCTACCAGGTTTGCTCTTCAGTGTAGAAGCTAATGCTGAGTGAAGAGGACTTAGCATTAGCCACTGTAAGCTCTAGTAAGTAAGGAAAATGTGTTTTCAGCAACATAATGAGTCTTGTTTGTGTTTCATTGAGCCTTTGGAGAGACCTGGACTTTCAGTAGAAAACAGGAAGGCTGAACTCTTTCTGGGGTTTTCGGGAACCAGCTAGAAATGCTAACAGGTTTTTGGAAATTACAGATATTTGTTTCTAAACCTGGAAAGTTTTTAACTGATGAAAATGATTGTTTCAAATAAAGAACCACACAGGTGTATTATTCTATCCAAGCTTTTCCCTCATGAAAACAGCTTTTTTTATTGTAATTCTTTGTTTCTTTTGGTAATATTTTCACTTTATTGTTGTATTTTTTCCTAAATCATCTTGGTCTTGTCCCAATAAGTTTAACAGTTTTCCAGGTTTCATGTGATCGTAAAAAACCTTCACACCAAATTACTGTAAAATGCTCATACTGCCATTTTTATGATGTAAATTTATGTTAATATCAGACAGAATGTAAATATGTTCATAAGAAATTTTATAAAGAAAGAAACAAAAAAAATATTGTGGATTATTTTTACGTTCTGTTTTGTGCTATTAAAATATCGTCTAAGAAGGAGAAACGTTTTGGATTCTTATTTAACTGAACCGTTCTGCTTTCCTCAAACGTTTCTCAGCCGTAAGTCACTTCAAGTACCGATCAGTCAGATTCCTGAAAGCCCAGAACAAAACGCCTGCAAGGCAGGAGAGATTTAGGGACTGCTGGGCACTGGGGCGGGCGGAGGGCCGCCGGGGTCACAGGTCGTCTGAAAACAGCAGTTGGAATCCTCTTGTGCTCAGCCTCCTGTTTTCTGGATTCAGGAAGCAATAAATCGCGGCTAAGGGAGCGGCGGACGGGGGGAAGGTGCCACACAGTCGCTCGCCTCATCCTGACCGCATGCAACAAGAAAGAACCGACTTTTCTGCTTTACAGGGATCCAGTTATTTCTAACATTTTATTAGAAAAACAAAACAGTGAAAACAGTAGAATGTTTAGTTTTTATAAATTAAAGTGAAATAATGACATGTTTATGCTGCAATGCAACGTGGGCAGATTTGCTGTTTGTTATGGAAATGCCAACATGTACGGCAGAGCATAAGGGTCATATAAAGAAAAACATAAAAGAAAAATAAAATTATGAGAATAAAGTCATAATATTACCAACAAATTATAATATTATGACTTTATTCTTGTAATACCACAGCTCCTCTCGTATCATTTGTACCTTATTCTTGCATTACTATGACTTTATTCTCATAATTTTGTTTTATTGGCCCTGATAGTCTGCTGTACCACCTGAAAGGAGAGCATTTCTGGAAAAAGTTTCTAACTCAGGCTGTTTACCGTTAGCATCGGGATCAAATCATTTTCTCAAATATATTAGAACGGTTTGGTACAAGACCTAAAGACGCTTCTTGGTCACTTTAAACATCCATTCGTTATCCTTCTAATTTCTTTGATTTCAAGTTAGCTCCTGCTAATTATGCTAACTTCTTCTAAAGCTGTTAGCTCTGGCTAACAGTGTTGGCTCTAGGTAAAATAGTCTTCAGTAGATCAACAGATATCTCCTGTACAATAAACTATCACATTTGTACATTTATTACCTTGGTTTCACGTCAGCTCCTGCTAAAGGCTCATGCTAATTGTGTTAGCTCTGGCTAATATGGTAAGCAGTCAATTGCAGGTCAGTCACGTTAGCTTGTTTCAGCAGATGCCTCGTATTTAACGGCTAATAAAACTTTGAGGCAGTTTGTGTTAATCCATGTTAGCCTCCATGACGTTCTTGTGTTTCATTTTTAAGATCGACTAACTGCATCATCGGTCCAGGCGAAAAAATGGCAACCTCTGTAGCTGAAAAATATAATAAATAAACTATTTTTGGAGTAATTATGAGGTTTTACAAGCTGAAAACGTTCTGCTCAGACTGCAGAACATTTTCCAAACCTTTCCAGTAAATTCAGCACCTGTTTCTGCATGTTGCATTAAACTGCACCTCAGTAAAACCTGAGCTTTAATGCGCGCAGTAATGCAGCAGCTGGCAGAGTTTGCACGCTGTTTAAGTTTAAAGCATCACAAAGCGTCCTGGAGGCGGCCGACCTGGACCAGGAGCTGCAGGCAGGGAAACGCCCAGCCATTTATTGTCCCTTTAAAGCATCCTGTGTGTGTGTGTGGACACACACCCGGCCAGCCGGACCGAAGCTACTGCTGCAGCCTGATAAGCCAAAACAAAGAGCCTCTGATTGCAGCGCCTCACTAATACAACATGCGACGTTTTGACTGAACTAAACGTCCTGCGTTATTGTCATCTTGTTGAGACTTCCTCCTGAATTTGTCAGGGTTGTCGCAGTTTCACAGATTTGCAGCTTTTTTAAAGAAAAGCTTTTGTTTGCATGTGAAACTTAAGATGCTTATCAGGGTCAATGTTGATAGAAAAAAATGGAAATAAAAAAACATCTGAAATTTTGAGGTTAATTTCAGAAATTTTCTCAAAAACATTAGGACATTTCCAGGTCTGAATAGTAAAAAAAAAATCCTCAAAAAACGTGGACATTTCTGAATTTGAAAAGTCAAAAATTTGCTTTAAAAAAGTCCGAAATTTTGAGATTGATCTTAAAATTGGCCATTTGCAGTTTTGGTCCTGAATCAAACCGAGACTGTAGCACTATTAGGAAACAAACAAAGAAAAGAAATCAAAACTTTTCCAGACATTCCGGTCTGTAAAGCTACTGGACACTCTAAGAACAAAATGTCTGGAAAATACTGGCTGTTTAAAGACAAAACGCACTTTCCAGATTTTTAAAAAAATGTTTGACAAACCTGTCATTCTTCTATCGCTTCACCACTTTGTTTCAATCTATCACATAAAATCCCAACAAATGTGTGGGATTAATTCGTGACTAATGTGGAAAAAGTTACATTTTTGTCCAATAAATAGAAATAAAAGGCAGACAGTCCCCTGTCCGATAACCAGAGCATCACTGGAAATAAATCCTCAGGAGTTTTTGGCAGTTTTCTGGAACCATCTGACCCCTTTATAGATTCATTTCCTCCTCCTCCGTGGTGTAAATGATTTAACACACAGCTGAGCTCCTGAAGCCGACCCTTCTGGATCTTTCTCAAGTGGAACTGTCCAGTCATGGTTCCGCCTTGTAATCTTTCCCACAGCTCCGTCCACAGCTGCTCGTTTCTGGTCCCGATCCAAAACAGCCATCACGATGCTTTCCCGTTAATCTCTCCCTCTGAGTCAGAAACCACTTTAAGTTTCTGCATCTCTGTTTTTATCTGCTTTTTCTCACCCCATCAGAGCCACTGTGACCAGTTTGGCGCTCAGCTGATCGCAAATTAATGTTTACGTTCGAAAATAGTCGCGCATGCGCACAACGCTGGAGGGGGAAAAAAGCTTCCGATCCATCGATAGTGAAATCCGTTAATAAAATGAAACTTGTAGATGTTGGTATTAATAACTCAATGCAATGCGCCACAGCAAAGGGAAAGTTAACGCAAGAAACTGTTAAAGAACAACTCAAAACCACTGGTTTTCTTTTTTTCGCCATCTCTGTTAGCTACGCTACACTCAGACTTGTTGCCATAGCAACTGACGACAATTTTACTCTTTATATCAGAATTCAACACCAAAAAGCAGAACATTCAGTCCATTACAGTTTTGTTTTCAAGATTGAATTTCAATTTGCGAATATTAATAAGTGATCGCTGTGGTAGATTAGCTACTGCTGCTATGAGCTAAGCTAAGCAGTGGTTGATTAGCTAATTTAAACATCTGAGTTACCGATGATTTGCCAGAGTTGGTGTGTGGGTCGCCTTTTTTTCTGAACCAAAAGTCACTGAATTCCACAGCACATCTACATGTTCAAATTCTCATAGTCAAGCTAGCATAGCTGACCTACTTCCCTCTCCTTCGCTATTTTTAAACAAAATGAAAACATATAAGACTAGTTGGAAATTAGTAGCAATGCCCCTTTTTCTTTTATATCTCAGATGTACATTTAACAGTTATTGCGTTGACAACTTGACAGCTAAAACTAATGGTAGTTGTTATTAAGGTGTTAATTTATTAATAATTGCAAAATAAACAAGAAGCCTGAAAACATAAAACCGTAATAGACTGGATGTTCGGTTTGCGTTATTTGGGCTTGATGCTCCTGATGCACTTGAACTGGTCCGTTGAGCTGTTGTCAGCTTGTTGCCATAGCAACAGGTGTCTGTGCAGCTGACAAAGAAAAGAGTGAGGAGAAAATAAAAACGTGAGTGGTTTTGATTAGTTTTTCAGAATTATTTTCTATATTTTTGTGTTCGATGAACAATAAAACCTGGACTGAGTGCTTTGTTCGCCCGTAGAAAGTCACGATCGTCATAAAATATTTCATAAAGTATTTAGCAAAATGTCTCTTACAGCAGCAATTATGTAAAATTAAATTAATTGTCCAATATAGAAAAGTAATTTGTTGAGTCCTCTTTAGCAACTTTAAAGAACCGACAGAAACCAAACTGTTAGCTTACGTATCAAAACATCTGCAGTTTATTCAGCTTTAGTTAAAATTTTATAGAAATTGAACAAGAAGCAAAGACACATTAAATCCCAACTAAATACATTGGAGTTTGTGATTTTAATGTGAATCAAGAGAAAAGTTAAAGGTTTCCAGCGCATGGTGTGTAATTGTGTCTCCGGTTAGCAAAGTGGCGATGGGAGAAAATGAGACATTCAGCTCGGAAGTGTGAGGGGTCCTACGGTGGCCTGGAGGGGTCAGAGGTGGGCAGGAGAACGAGCCCAAAAGCACGTTTACGGGCCGCGTTATCCCTCTGAAGAGCTGCAGGGAGGAGAGCCTTTGTTCCTCAAGAGCCTGCAGATGGCTGTAATCCCCTCCAAAATGCGCAGCGAGGATCCATCAGGGCCCGGCTGGAGCACCAACCGGGTCAATCAACGAGCTTCGCTTCGTTTCCCGCCAAAAACAAAATAACTGCAGAGCAGGAGAGAAACGAGATCCTCTCCAGATTTATTGGACATGACGGTAAATAAACATACTAACTTTGGAAAAAATATAGACGTAAAATCAAGGATAAGGGCGGTCATTTATCATATTATTTATCATGATAAATTTCTTATTCTGATTTATTGTCACAATAAATTCCAATAAATGATGTTTAAAGCTGGTAAAATGACACGTAGACCTAAAAAAATAATAAATAGCTACCTGTTATCACAACACAGCCACCAAATATCGTGATAAGCTCATACTGATGATCTCCAAGGTTAGAAAAGAGGAACCTAACATCACTGCAGATCCCACACATGCTGGACACCAACTGTTTAGACTTTTACTTTTAACATACAGTTAGAAATGCTTCTCACATGTGGAAAACATTTAAAGAGCAACTAACCTCCTGTGAAAGCTTAGCTCCGCCCACAAACCTTTTTTTTTATTCCGAAGTGGGCGGAGCCAAACGTTCACGGAGAGGCGTGGCCACGCACGTAGTGGGACTGACTTTTTCACATTTCACTCTGGAAGTAAGAAGCTGCAAATCTGCAAGAGAAAAATCTGAAATTATGAAACTAATCTCACAAATTTCCTAGTTTTGACTTTTGAAACTCAGGAAATTTCATACAAATTTGTTTTTTCAAGCAAATTTGTGACTTTTCTCACTCAGAAAATTTCTGAGCTAAATATTAAAATGTCTGTAATTTCTTTCTAGCAAATTTTTTGACTTTTCAAACTAAAATATTTTCTTATTTTGTAGAAAATTTCTTGAATTTTTTGGTGGAAATGTACTCCTTTTTTCTATCTACAGTGGGCCTAACACTCTGTGGTACCTGAGTGTATGTAAAGATGTGACTGAAATGTATGTGACAAACAAGACAAAACAAATGTGCAATAAAACTGGAAGTGATTTGAAATAAGTAAAAGTCTAAAATGATCCTGGGCCGTTTTCTGCTGAATCGTTTGTTGGTGAAGTGAATGAGGCAGCAGCGCTAAGTAGCTAACCCAGAGGAAGCTGCCTGTTGTGAAGTGCTGACAGCCCGGCGGCGTGTTTATATCCCCCGCAGCGTGCGGCGGCCCGGCCGCTGCTGCTGCCCGTCTGATGTGTCAGCGGCTCGCCCCGCGCTCTGCGCCCCTTCCAGGGAACATGCTGGAATTCTCCCCCAATTAAGACCGGGATTATCCGGGTCCAGTGTGGGAACCGGCAGAGTGTGGGAAAGGCTGGTCCCTCCTCCCTCACTGTAACTACTCCTCCTCTGTCTTCCTCTCACAACAGTTACCTCTTTCTTTCTTCCAACTGCATTTCGTTGCACTGCAAAAACACAAAATCTTACCAAGTATTTTTGCTCGTTTCCATCACTTGAAATAAGACAAAACTAAATTAACATTTGAGCAAGAAATAGAAGTTTGTTTAAAGTCAATAATTT
>NW_006800402.1:139664-155046 GCF_000485575.1 Poecilia formosa | reverse complement strand
CGGAAGGCCTTGCTGGTCCCTGAAGGCCCCGCCGGTCTCTGAAGGCCCCGCCGGTCCCTGAAGGCCTCTTCACTCTGACAGCTGACAAACCAAACAGGACACGGGTTTTAATTCCTGAATTATTTAAAAACTTTACAGCTCAATCTGATGTTTCAAGATCACCGGAATCGTTTCCAGTAGGGCAGATTAATCGTGATTAATTGATGATTGAAATAATTGTCACTTTATTAATGGCTAATGGGAGTATACAGACTCAAAAAAGGCCATTTACTTAAAGAACAACACAGACAGGACAGCAATTTAGACAAAACTTTACAAAAATATTAACTTTTTTGAATTTAAGATGTATATAAAATCATATGTAAATCTTGTGTAACCAGAACTCGTTTCATATTTTTACACTGCAAAAACTAAATTGTATCAAGTATTTTTCTTTTACTTTCCCAAGTAAGTTTCTAATTCTAGTACCTTAGTAAAGTGAGACAAAACTAACTTACAAGTAACTTTTCAGCAAGATCATATATTATCTTGTTTTAAGTAAAAAGTTACAGTTTCACTTTCATATTCTTCATATAAATGTCGTATAAGTGAAATAATCTGCCTGTGGAACTAGAATTTCGTTGCTAGGTAACGGCTGGACTTGCCTGGGGTTGCTAGGTAACGGAGCCAGTAGAACCTAAACTTTTTCATCAATATTAAGGAGTTATTTACTTAAAACAAAGTTATTTATAAGTTAGTCGTGTCTTATTAAGACGTCTCAAATAAAAACTAGACCAATAGTAGTTGGTAAGATTTAGAGTTTTTTGCAGTTTTAGCTTCACCTGGTTTAAATTCAGTAAAAAAAATAATAAAAATCTCTGATTTGCATCCAGTTATTAGGCAAAAACTAAATTTCTACTTTAATAAATCATACATGTCGATGATATGAGTTTGTTTTGTAGCTGCAGATGCCTCCTTTGCTGCAAATAATCATTCACTAAATGCTGTCATTGCATTTATTTCTTATTTACAACAGGGATTTGCTTATTAAAGTATTTCTAAGTGGTTAAATGAGAAATATGCAGAATGTGAATTTTTTAATCCAAATTAATGATCAGAATAATCAAGTTTCAGCCCTGTTTTCCACATTTCTTCCAGTTTTCCCACAGATCCCTCTCACACACACGCTTGTCCTTCTAATTACAGTCCAACTATTCAGAGAATCCCCCCGATTTCACACACACACATGCACACACACGCACACACACAGGCAGCTCTCATTAAGCTTGTATCAATTAAGCATCAGCCTCCTGAGACAAAGGCATGTCGATGCGCGGCCCATCGCCGGCCGTGTGAGGAACTTCCTCTGTTCCTCCAAACCAAACTATCAGTTTTTATCCTCGACTTTCCAACAGAAAAACTAATTTACAAAGCTAAAAAACTACAGACTGGAGCTTCAGGGAGAGCTAAAATGTTTCAAGATGTTAGAGTTTCTCTGCAGGTCAGCAGCAACCTTTGTTAGCGTTAGCTTAGTCTGCAAGCTAATGCTAACAGGTGAAGCTAAATCTCCGGGGCTGGTAAATCTACACAGTCAAAAACTAACTAACAGCAATTATTTGGGTTATTTAGTTTGTCATAAAAGAAAGAAACTGGAGTTTATTTTTAAAAGTCGTGTTCCAAGCTGTTCATTTATTCATAAATGTCAGTTTCGAATTAAATGCGTAATTAGAAAACTAAATATTTAGCAGTAGGGAAGACATTTAATTTGAAATTGAATATTCAACTAAATATTTAGTTTAAAATGAAATAATTATCTTCATATCCTGAAACTAATGATTTTGCTTGGTAACTAAATACCTTCAAACCAACTAAAAACTAAATATTTAGTTCAAAGCTAAATATTTAGATATTGTATGGAATGTTTAGCTAAACATTTAGTTAGCAGACTAAACATTTTGCAAGCTGGGTAAATATCCTCAAACCAAATATTTAGCTTCAAACCAACTATTTACTACTTAATATTTAAATATTTAGCTTTACACTAAATATTTAGTTGGCTAATTGAATATTTAGTTAAACTAAATATATAGCAAACAGGTTAAATATCAAACTAAATATTTAGCCTGCTAACCAAATATTTAGTTCCAAACTAAATATTTAGGTTGAAGCTAAATAAGCTTTTATCAGAAAGCTAGTTAAATACTTACCTAGTTATTTAACTAAATATTTAGTTAAACTAAATGTCTGACTTCCCATGACGTGAAATATTTAGTCCTGCCACAATAACAAATTTTACTTGATGATAAATTATTATTATAAACAATAACATTGTTATTCTGAGACCATTTTCAATTAATATAACGATAATAATAGAATAATATTGCAAGTATACCCAAATAAAGATTAAAAAACACCCTTTGATTTCTAAAGAATATTTAACACTGGATCTGGAAAACGATCCTCCCCTTTAATATCGGAGGATATTAAAAAATATTAATAAAAATAATAGACTGAGAAAACAGGCAAAAGTGGCACAAAGTGCAGATATTTGAACAAAGTAGTTCAAATATCTGCACTTTGTGCCACTTTTGCCTGTTTTCTCAGTCTATTACTTTTCTCAAAATGCTTTAATATCCTCCGATATTAAAGGGGAGGATCGACAAAATTATTGCTGTGCTCATTTTAGTTTATCATGCGATTAATTGATTTATTGCTTGTTGTGGCAGAATATTATGACAGTAAGAGCCTCCAGGGGTTGAGTGAGTAAAGTTTCCAGGGTTTTTGTGTTTCCTGCAGGCCCACTGCGCCCTGAAGCTGCCCCAGTTTCTCAGAGATTATTCATCATTTCCCGTTTAAATGACTTTTGCTGTTTCATTTTTACTGATTATTCATGTTTGGGTGGAAAAGCTGCTGCAGTCCAGAGCAGCTCTGCAGTTCTGACGGAGCCACAATCATTCGGTTACATGATGAAGACGGGCAACAGTTGCTTCCCATTAAAATAACCACACATGACATCACCAACCATGACGGATCGAGCTTCTCCCCACTCCTTCAGCGATAACATCACTGTAATTTCCACATGGGAGAAAATCTTTTTTATTGTGCTTAGCCGGTCGCGGAATGCAGTTTTGTGGTTTAGGATCCATATTTACATGATAATAGTGACCACCTACTGGGCAAATACCAAGAAGCCAACAGTTGAAAAACGCCTCGGGGTTTAGGAGAAGCTGGCAGTTTGCCTTGAAGGCCAGCTGTGCAACGTTTCAGCTTCTAATCATTATTAATCTGCAGACAGTAGAGTTTCTTCACATAGATCTGCAAACATCTCATTTCTTCTTCTGTGGCAGAGCGACAGGAAAACAACCTTATTTTGTTTCTCTTATGAAAAATAACTGAAATTATTGCAGTATGTTAGCGGTAGCCTCATCTATCTTAAGTCATAATTCAAACTTAAGACTTTTTAAGTCCATGATGAACGAAATTTAAGACCAAAATCTACACAGAACTACAATCATCAGCCAACTGCTGATAAATTTGCACTTACCCATGATAGATACAAGAAAGCTAGTTAGCTAGAAAGAGTATTAGCAGCTAGTAAGCGGTAGCCTGAACCATCTTAAGTCATAAGTCTCAAATTTCAGACTTTTTAAGGCTTCTTAAAAAATTATTTTGGATGGAATTTAAGACCTACATCTCCATAGATATGTAGAAATGTTGTCCAGCCAACTGATGATAATTTTGCATTTACCCATGATAAATGCCACTAAATCTGGCTAACCTGCTAGCAACGGTACTAGCAGATAGTTAGCTGTAGCCTCAACTGTCTTGTCTCAGACTTGGGACTTTTTAAGACCATTTTGAATGTAGTTAAAGAGCTGTATCTCCATAGAAAGGTAACTTTGTCCAGCCAACAGACAATAAGTTTACACTTACCCACGAAAAAAAAAAGCTAACTAGCTAGCAAGGAAGGGTATTAGCAGTAAGTTAGTGGTAGCTTCAAACATGTTGAGTGACAGAATGCAATAAAGATATCTGAGTGTGACTCAAACATTTTCCTCAATAACATATTAAAGGGCAACTTACTGTTTAAAACTGAATTTAAGTCAATTTAAGGCCTTCGTTTTAGCTACATGAGTCTTTTCCAGCCTTTTCACGGATGGTAGATTTGATCTGCAGAGAGCGACAGTAAAACCTGGTTTTGATTTTCCCACAGATCCGCCGGTGAGATCCGTGCCCCCCAGAAACACCCAGAGTTCTGGCACAGTGACTGTGTTGGCACAAACCCAACCCGAGCCCCCCTCCCCCACCCGTTTCCCAGGGTCCTGGGAGTTTTTACATCACTGACAGAATCCCACTTCCCATTCCTCTCCAACCTTCACACCCTGCCCTCAGATTGTTGAATGTTCCCATCATTCCCAACATAAACACCTTCCATGTTTCATTTATGAAATAATAAAACTGCTTCCCTTTAACTCACCTTTACGGGGATTTAAAGGGAATTCTTTCCCGTTCACATCATTAATACAAACCCTTGTTGTGCAAAAATCCTGGCTGGCATTGAGGGAAAGTATGCATGTATGGGGAACATGTAATGACATTATTCTCACCAGGGTGACCCCCCTCCCCCCTTATTGTCGCAGCGCTTTCTTCTCCTGAGCTCGTGAAATTGACATAAGCTTCGCAAACATTCCTGGCATTTTTTTCTCAAGGCTGGATCTCTTTGGGGCCTTTCATAGAGCGGCGCGTCAGCATGAGCAGCACCACCTACTGACGGCACAGAGCCCTGCTGCTCAACCGGGTCGCTCCGACTGATCCGGATTCAAAGGGCAGAAACTACGCTCCCTACATTTTATCAGAATTAGGTCGAAAGAAAAGGAAGACCTGCCGCAGGAAACCAAACGAGACGTCGTTTCTCTCAGATTATCACAGATTTATGCAGAAAAAAATGATTAACAATAGAAAACAGATAAAGCTGTTGGTTTGTATTTGTATCCGGTCAGTCTGAGGTCTTCTGCAGGTTTTCTTACTCATGTTTGGCTCCATCTCTGGGACTTTGGTTTAAAGCTGCAGATTGTATTGGTGTAACCAGAGGAGCTAAATGTTTTCACATTTTGTTTGCTTTATATTAAGTTGTCACAACATGGTGACATTTTTAACTAAAATGTAAAAAACTTTTGTTTTCTAACTAAAGTTATTTACTGCAGCTTTATTTTGTCTCATTGGGTGATCTGTATTTCTTTGAACGCTTCATTCTTTACAAATGTGGGCTGTGGATGCTGACATTAGCATTAGCATCTGTACTGCAGATGCTATTTTAGGGTTGACTAGCTTTGCTGGAAGGCTAACTCCTGTTAGCACAACAACAGTCTTTTCCAGCATCGCATCAGATTGTTTGAAAAGAAGGAATGAACCCGCAGCAGACCAGGAGAAGCGGCTCTGTTGTCCATTGCTGTTAGCGGATAACGCTTCATTTACAGGCGTAGCAGAAACGCGTGAACACAAGGCTCTGCATTTGTATGTTAGAAATAAATAAATCGATTAATTGTGATTTAAAAAAAACTGACGCATTAAAATCATTTATTAATTAATTGAAATTAACAAGTAAAAGTCCCGGTGCTAAAGAATAATAATTCTTTGAACGAATGAGAGCCGAGTCAAGCTTCTCGTCCAACATCAGTGTCTGACCTCACAAATGAGCGTATGGCGTTACGGCAAGAAATGGCCAAAAAACAAACATTGGCCTCATTAAAATCTTATTTTGAAGTTGTTGATGCTGCAAAAGGATCAGCAGCATCGTGGACCGTGAGTCACATCACAGACACAGCTGTGGTTTTTTTGAAGTTTTCCACTCGAGGTGATCGTATTTGTGCTTCTGATCTAATTTCAGTTCCTTCATTAGAACCATATGAACGGGCAGCAGATCAACCTCAAAGAGGAAGTTCTGTTCGTCTCTTTCTTTCTGTTCAGTCCGGTTCTGAAGTCTGTTTCTGTTTAAACGCCGTCTGATGTGGCCTGGCCAGAAACGAGACTGAAATGGTTCTTCGCCATAAAAATAGAACAAACACTTCACATCTAGACTCTTAATATCGGGGTTTTATGTTCAATATCACCGTTTTTTAAGCCAAATTCACAGCAATCCAAAAATCAGGCGCCGCTTTTGGAGATTTGTTTTATTTTTCTGCTGCGATCCGCAAACTCTGCGATCGCTGCCCACCAAACAGAAACGGCTTCATTCGGGACCCAAAGGAATCCTGCAGACCAAATACAAGAACAATCAAAACCAGACCAAAACCAGAGCCGGGGTCCTCCGTCTCAGAGCGGTTTGAGTTTAACTGCAGCCTCACGGGAAGTATAACGATTCCCTCATTACATCTTGAATTAACTGATTGACCAGATTTTCACTGCTACGTTCAGCATCAACGTACCCCCCTCCCCCGTTCGTCTCTGGGGGGTGGTTTGGGTCTCTGAGGGCAGAACCCGACCACAACAGAACCACCAGAGGAACCAGAACTCTGGGCCACAACGCAACAGAACTGCAGCCTGGAGCAAACATGCAGCAGAACCGCACTGCGGGACCGATGACTGGAAAACGGAAAGAAAACTAAAATCAAGCAAATAAAGCCATCCCATTGTTTTGTTTTTCATTTGTAGATTGAAATTATCCGCAGCCGCTGGAAACGTAACGAATGTTGCCGTTTTGGTCCCAAACTGAACCGAATCTATGTGAAAACTCCCTGGATCGAATCAGAAATCAAACCTTCATAATGTCTGTTTCCTGGAGGAGTCAGAGCCGCCATCGTCTCATCGCCATGGAAACGCTGAAGGCCAGAGTCCAGCACAGCTAAACCTTTTAAAACATCCACATATTATTATAATTAGACTTTGCAGAAAAGGAAAAGCTCACCTTGTCGTCAGGCTGAGATACTCTGCTCCAGATAAACTTACCTTCAGTCTTTCCTCTTCGCTCTGCACCAAGACCAGATGTGTGTCGGTGAAACTGCTGCACTTCAAAAACACAAAATCTTACCAAGTATTTTTCCTCTAATTTCAGTGTAAATATCTAAGTTCACTTTAAATAAGACGAAACTAACTTACAAGCAACTTATCAGCAAGACAGCAGCTTCTTTAGAGTCAATAATCCTTAGTATTGCTGAAAAAGTTCTAGATCAACTGGCACCGTTGCCTAGCAACCCCAGCCAAGCCCAGCCCGTCGCCTAGCAACCCAGTTCTGGTTCCACTGACAGTTTATTTATAACAAAACATTTTCCTCATGTTCTAAGTGGAATTAGAACTTTTTCATCAATATTACGGAGTTATTGAATTTAAACAAACTCCTTTTCTTGCTGAAAAGCTACTTGTAAGTTACTTTTGTCTAATTTTAAATGCACTCAGATACTTACAGTAGAAATTAAACAAAAATTCTTGGGAATATTTATTTTTTTCAGTGAACTTTCCTGTAGCTTTACCTTCAAGCTAGATGACATTTATAAATGAAAGTTAAATAACTGTGTGTAACTTTTCAAAGTGGGATGCAGGTAACAGGGTTGGTAATTTCTTTGACAACAGCGCCCTCGTGTGACTGGATCTACAACTGCTGCAGGTTGTTACAGCTCTGAGTGCCGCCAGCGACAGAAAAACCCCAAACTATTCTGTTTCATCCTGAAACCGTTTATTTAGAAGAACGTATGAAGACGGTTCATGTTTGGTGTCCTTCAGTTTTATCAAAAATAGCTGCAAAAACCTTCAAAATAAAGTTTTGACACTGGTTCCATCAGATGAGTTAAAACACTTTGTACAAAATACATAAAAAACACAAAAACATGAAATCTAAGGATGAATTCAGAGACAATCAGATCTTTTCATCAACAACATTTGCAAAAGCCTGATTTAAAAAAAAGTATTAAAACTAAACTGTAGTCATGCCGTTCTTCTCTTTCTGTAGGTGACGTAAGTTTAGTTTCATCTGGAAAAAGTTGCATTTTTAGGTAGTTTGTTTTTAATTTCAAAACGATTTTCTATTAAATCATCTTTTTGTTTTTAGCCAGTAAATCATTAAACATCCTGACTGTCTGTAAATCACACTGTAGGTGATAATTACCGGCTTTTATTTGCTTTTTGGCTACAATATGAATATAAAACCTGCTGAATAGAGTCTGGGTAGGAGGAGAGGAGCGCGGTCAATCGGTCAGGTCCTCCTCCTCCTCCTCCTCACACTGTCAGGTCCTCCTCCTCCTCACATCATCAGGTCCTCCTCCTCCTCACACCATCAGGTCCTCCTCCTCCTCCTCACACCATCAGGTCCTCCTCCTCCTCCTCACACCATCAGGTCCTCCTCCTCCTCCTCACATCATCAGGTCCTCCTCCTCCTCCTCACATCATCAGGTCCTCCTCCTCCTCCTCACACCATCAGCTCCTCCTCCTCCTCCTCACACCATCAGGTCCTCCTCCTCCTCCTCCTCACACTATCAGGTCCTCCTCCTCCTCCTCACACCGTCAGGTCCTCCTCCACCTCGTCCTCCTCCCGCAGGACGTGTTTGTGGTCTCCGCTCTCCAGAGGGAAGCCCATCTCCTTCTGCAGCGCGTCCAGGCTGGCCTGGCTGATGTAGAACCTGATGCTCTGAGACGGCAGCAGCTTCTGCAGCTCCTCCAGCTTCTGGTACGCCTGAGGAGGAAGATTAAATGTTTCTACATCGGCTTTACGGAAGGCAGTCACTGCCAGAGGGATTCAGGGGAAGTATCTCTTTAAAGCGTCATAACAAGATGTAAAACTTGTTAAGAAAAGAAAATGTTCTGGTTTAACGAGATTTTAAAAGCTCGCTATAACGACATTTATATTTAATTAAAAGTAAAATATATTCTCTTTTAAATAAGAAATGTCGTCTAGAGGAAACTGGGTGAGAAATAGTTTCTTTACACTTTAAGAAATCAGCATAGCAGAAAAACATATTTTTATTTCTCCTTTTAACGAGTTTTGTATCTTGTAATGACGAGAAGGTTTTCTGAAGCGAGATTCAAAACTTTCTTGATTTAACGTGTTTTGCTTCTCGATAAATGGGAAAGTTTTCTGGCTTTAACATGAAACTATTGTTAAAACAAGATAGAAAATAAGACGTAAAACTCGTTTCAACGAGCTTTTTATCTCGATAAAATCGGACGGTTTTCTGGTTTTAACAAGAAACTTGTCGCTAAAACGACACGTAAAACTTGTCTTGCTTGAACGAGACATTTTCTGGTTTTGCTTCTCGTAAAACCAGAAACATTTTCGCTCTGATGAGACTCAGCTCCTGGATTTATCTCTGAGCTCGGGCCGAAACAGCTCAGATCTGGTCTCTGTGGAAACGCTCGTCCTTAATAATCTGTTAGTGGCTGCAGAGCGTCACCGTTTGCAGGCGTCCCTGCTGACAGTGATGATCGATCAGGAAGCCGTACGCGTCTCCGATCCGGACGGCGGGGTCCAACTCTGGTTCCTCCAGCAGGGCTTCACACAGCCTGACTGCCTCGTCCGGGTCCTCTGGGTGCAGCCTGCAGAGAAACGCCGGCATCCTGTCACCACGAGGAAGACGAGCTAAACCACGCAGGACTGTAACGCGACACATGAAATAAAATACATTTAATGTTGTGGCCAACCAACCTGGGAAGGTTTAGCCCCGCCCCCAGGCATTTCTGAAGAATCCCACCAAAGTGGGCGGAGCCATTAGACACAGAGGGGCGTGGCCAAACCTGGCGCTGAGCGCCGCCGCCGTCAGGACGACGCATCAACAACCGCTGCCAAATTAATTCACTTATCGCTGCGTTTCACCACCTTATAGACCCGATAACGACTTGTTCAAAAAAAATTGGCTAGCATCAGATTTAGCGACTTTTATCTGTTACTGGGTGTTTCTATGGCAACATGTAAAAACTCTTAGCGAGCAGCGAGAGCAGAATTAAATTAATTCACAGACAAACGAAAAACTTGCACAAAAACACCAAAATATCCTTAAAAATGCACAAAAGCTTTGGCTTTATTTACTCTTAAATACTTCAACCAGAAACTGTAAGAACAAAAAATGAAAAGATTTAGAACTAAATGCATCATTACAGGAAATCCAGATTACAGTCAGATGTTCATATGGTCCAACCGATGAGCTGGACAGACAGCGTGCAGCTTTAATAATTATACTTTTCATTTACTACTCAAACATCTTTAGTTGATATTTGCTAAATAAGACATATTTTTATCATGTCTTTCCACTTTCTCATGGTTTTACCTGCGTATGTGGACGAACTTCTTGATGAGGACGATCTTGTGCTGCAGGTCAGCTAACCTCACTTCCTGCTGTCCAGAGGAACCGTCCTTTGCTTTGGACAGACACTTAAACGCCTCCATCAAAGCATCCAGAGCCTTTTCATAGTTCTGGTAATCATCTATCTCCACCTAATTTAATAAGAACAGAGGATAAAAAAACGTTTTCATCTAATATCTGTGAACAGAGTCACTGAAATAAAGAATCAGACATATTATTAGCATAGCAACAGACAAACTATTAACAATAACAATAATAACTGGAGTTTCTCTACCTGAGCACAAGCCTCGTAGAAGCCGCCCAGCAGGTCCGGCGCCTTGCCTTTAGTGTAAAACTCAATGATTCGCTTCAGGTTCTTTGGGTTTTTGCGCCAGTCCAGGGACTGGAAGTAGTTGGCGGCCATGATGAAAAGCTCCTTCTGACGAGAAACGTTGGCAAAGAAAGCGATTTTATCCGTGTCACCCGACTTCAGCAGCGCCTTCATGGCCTGAGATGAAATAAAAACAGTCGTCATGCAGACGAGGATTCATGTCTGACTGGAGGAAAAAAGGAAACTAAAACAAATCGTCACAAGATTCTAAAGAACAGCAGGAAAACATTTCTGCCCGGCAACAGGCAGAAACAACGAGCCAATAGAAAACCACCAGAACTGGATCCAACCAACCAACCAACAACCAATCATCCATCCGTCCGACCATCAGATCAGATCAGATTATTGTGATATTATCTATATTCCAGGTGAATTGTAGTGAACTGGAACAAACCAAGTACATAAAGCCGATGTCGTCCTACCCTGTGCTTGTTGCCGGCCTGTGTGTACACCTTGGTGGCCAGGTGGTAGCTGCCCTGACTCATGCAGCAGTCGGCGATCTTCTCCAGCAGGGCCTTGCTGGCCTCCTCCGTCAGGTCCTTGGCGTCCGTCACCGTCATCCTCTCAGCCAGGTCCTCGGTGATCGTTAGGTTATGGGTCAGGCACAGCTCCACCGCCTGAGGATACTGAACATTTACAGAAAAACGCTTCAGGGCACGCACCGGCCAACAGCTGGGAAGGTAAGGACTGTGTGACGCGGCTACCTTCTTGGCCGCTGCCAGCAACTCCACCGCCTTTTCATACTGGGAATGTTGGACGAAGAAGTCGGAGCAGCGAGCGAGGAGCGCCGGGTCGGAGTTTTCATCCAGCTCCTCCGCGATGAGCTGCAGCGCAGCAAACTGCTCGGTGGCGAACGCCAACTCCAACGCTTTGGAGACGTAACCGGCCTGGAAAAAACACAAAACTCACATCTGTTTACAGCCAGTGGCGAAAACAAACATTCTCCAGAAAACTGTTGTTGTTGCTGAAATATAAATAAACTTGACTTGGCATCTAGCTATCAAAGACATATTAGCAGCTAATTAGCAGCAGCCTCGACCGATCTGAGTCACAAAATGCAGTGAAGAGTAATGTGCATGACTCAAACGTTTGACTGACAGAAAAGTCCAGAGAAAAAATAAACAGATATTCAGTGTTATGCACAGCTGAATGGTTGCCATGGAGACTAAAGGATTTCTCAGACATACGTGAAAGAATCGCAGCAACACTCCAGGTTTGTTTTTGATGAGGGAAAAACATTATAACACGATGGAAAGATAAAAAAAGTTCATTTTACAGAATACTGCCCCTTTAAGACATTGTACCCCCTGCATATGACACAACACTGCCACCTTGTGGAGGCCCGGCTGCACAGACCTTGTGGTAGAGCGCCACGGCCCGGTCCAGGTGTTTGCCCTTCTCCTCGTAGTGGCAGGCCGCCTCCATCATGTCCTCCGGGTTGCTGAGCAGCGCCAGGTTCATCAGCTGGTCATCCAGACCGTTCTCCTGTTCAGACACAAAGCTGAGCAAACCGCACAGAAAAACCCTGAAGTCCGGAGAGGAGCACGGTACCTTGCAGAGCCGTATGGCGTTGTTGTAGGCCTGGGCCCGGGTGTAGAAGTGGACCGCCTGCTTGATGTCGTCGTGACCCTCGTAATGTCTGGCCAGGTGGTACGATGCTGCTCTGTCACCTGTGTTGTTGGCTATCTGAGACGCCTGCGGCCAAATGAACAGATTGATATGCAGAGCTGGTAGAAACTAGTGACATTTCCTCAGTTACATTTACTTTAGTACGTTTTTTGGGGAAAAAAAAATCACTTTTAGGAGTATTTGTGCTACGTTGTACTTTTTACTTTGACTTGAAAATCTCTCAAAGTTCTGGATGCTTTACCCATGCACAAACCATACTGAGGCGAATCCATTCGATTATAAAATACTCTAATAATATGTTGTAACGTCTGTCATTACCTCATGGCTGAATTTAGAGCGTTAGCATCAGCTTCTGCTAAACATTGTGTTGGTTTAGTGTTTTTGCAGAACAAATGATTATGATTAGTGTTCCAGGATTAGCGCAGCCAAAGCTTTTTAGCAGCGCTGCAAACACGCCAGATTTTTCAGATGTGAAAAATGTTGAAGGTCTTTGAAATCCTGCATGTGATGTTCAAAGAACTGCAGAGTTTCTCCTAAAACCGGTAAGTAGGAAAGTTTTTCTCCCTAATTAGACTTTGTTCAGTGTCTGCAGCAAATATTAGCTGGTGAGCTAAACGTGTTTAGAGAAGTACCTCCGGGATGTTGCCCAGGTAGCAGTGGACTCGGACCAGGGACAGGTAATCCTGAGCGCGCTCGTAGAACAGCAGCGCTGTCTCCATGTTGGACTGGCTCTCCAGGTATTGGGCCCACCACTTGTAGATGTTCCTGGATTCACAAGAGGACGGACGTTTAAACTTCATCCATGTCATGCAGACAGCTCAAACACTGTGCCGGCGTCAGAGCATGAAAAACCTACTTATCTTTGGCTTTGGTGACGTATAACTCCAGCGACGCCGTGTCATCCTGCAGCATTCTGGGAACCTCGACTCGGTGAGTGTCTGATTTCTCATAACTGGAACAGAAACGCTGATTATCGCCCCTCATTTCCAGAGTAAATCCGCCCGAAGCCTCCAGCTAAACGCAGCATCTTACTAAGCAAGCGCCAGGTTCTTGTGGCCCATGGACTCCAGGTACTTGGCGTAGTTGTAGTAGGTGGTGCGCAGGTGGATGCGGTCGTGAGCCTCGGCCGTCTCCAGAGCTCGCTGCCATTCGCTGGAGGCCTGGTAGAAGGCGTTCAGCAGGTCGTAGCGATGACAGCTCTTGTACAGCTTTTCTGCATCTTCCTGTTGCAGGACAGGAAGGAGATAAATGGCTTCAGTCAGGAAAGTCCCGCTCGGGCCTGAAGGGATGTAGCCTCACCGAAAGCCGGACAGACAGTTCATTAAAGGGGACCTATGACGAAAAATTCACTTTTTACGCATTTCTGTACTTCCATTTGGGTCTCAACTGATTCTAAAAACATCTGGCCATTTTTTGGCAATAAGTTAATGTTTTTTGGTGTTTGGAAAACAAGCCCTTTCAAAATCCTCCCGATTGTTGAGTCACACTGTGTCGTTACCTAGCAACCAAAACGGCGCTCCAGCATGTTTGGTCAGCTGTATGCGCTGCATAATGGCTGCTGGAAAAGACAAGCGTTTTGTTGTTGACATACTATCCAGAAACCACTTGCTGTGTTCTTGTTGGTTGTGCAGGAGGCTCCATTTCTGCTTTTCAAAGATGGATGTTTTGTATAATTGCCCATCTGTTTGTGTAAATGTTGATTTGGGAGGCGTGGCCAGCAGCAGCTTATCTGGATTTGCAATGACAAGACACCCTAAAGCAACCTGTATTGTTACTGTATCTCATGCCAAACTCAGAGTTGGTGAAGCGCTTTAGGAGTAGAGAATGTAGCTCATTATGAAAGGAGCTCACAATAGGCAGAACTGAGCAGACTAAAATTATCTAAGAATAAATTTGTGCTAAAAATGTTTTGCATAGGCCACAGGCCTTTCCTAGTCTGTTCAAGGAGGCATAACCGGTCACCTTTAACAGAAAACAACTGAAACTCACAGTAGCTGCCTTTTCATTACAAATGTGCACAAAACTTTATTTTCTAAGATCGAAAAAAAAAGAAAAAACTAATTTCATAATTCCAGTGTTTCCATTAGATAAAAATACAATTAAAATAAGTTTGTTCATGCAATAACACCATCCTCTTATCACTTCCTGTTTCTTCTTTGTTGTTTCCTCCAGTAGCAACATTGTCTATTGTATTGTATTTTGCAAAACTATTGCATAGTTTTGTATTTTGCTAAACTATAACAGTTTTGCAAAATTATTATTTCGATACGTTTCATCCTAGAGCAAGTTATTTTTTAGAAATTGCTGAGTTTGCACTAACCAAATTTATTTTCAAAATTCCAATTTGCGCAATTTTAAGATAAATGGAAACGCAGCTGGTGAGTTCAGAGGCTGAAATGGGGGGACAACTTTATTCTAAATTAAACAACATAATGAAAAGATGAAGCAGGATCTGTTTCTATGCGGCTTGTTAATCAGATAATTTCCTCGTCTCACCAGCATGCCGAGCTGAATGGCCAACATGGCCACCTGGGCTTCGGGTTCGGGCTCAGCCTCCGCCTCCTTCACGGCTTTCGCTGCCCTGGCGTTCCCCATGTTCCCCAGGCACATTCGGGCCACGTCCAGCCGGCGGGTTTTCACACACATCCGTGCCATGTTTTCCCACACCGCTTTACTACAGGAGGAAAACACAGAGGGATGAGAAACTGTGGCTCATTCTAATGCTATTTATTATTCAGCAGTGAAAACCGCTGCTGTGCGTACATCCGATGGCTTCCTGTTTGTTCACAGAAATACAATGATGGAGCGTGTTAGAGTTATCCTGCTGTTTGTTTCAGCTCACTGGTACTGAGGCCTGGCTCAAACATGGCTGGTTCTTCCTAGCAACAGAGTGAAATCTACGCTTAATTCAGCTTTAGAAACAGATTTTCTTTTTTTCATAGTTTAGATTTAGTCACGCTACATCAACAAGAATTCACTTTATTTTACTGGAATTTCTCTACGGAAAAATCCGCTATAATCCAACTCCAGTCCGCTTCAATCCAACTCCAGTCCGCTTTAATCCAACTCCAATCCGCTTTAATCCAACTCCAATCCGCTTTAATCCAACTCCAATCCG
>NW_006800402.1:136677-139369 GCF_000485575.1 Poecilia formosa | reverse complement strand
ATCCGCTTTAATCCAACTCCAATCCGCTTTAATCCAACTCCAATCCGCTTTAATCCAACTCCAATCCACTTTAATTCAAGTCCAGTCCGCTTTAATCCAACTCCAGTCCGCTTCTTGGAAAGTCCGGTTTGGTTGGAGAGTTGTGAATGTGTAATAGACCAAAATAGCGAACTCTTGTTTGCCTACAAACCTCGGTCTGGGTTAGGCTGAAGTGAACTCTGGTTCTGTTTGGATGCCTATGTGAACGGCAAGCGGAGCGGAGACCGCTCCAAAAGCAGGAAGTGGACTAGAGCAGGGCATTCTGGGTAGATACAGCCCAAATAAAGGTGCTAGCTTAGCGCTAGCAGGAGAAATGACTTGTGGTTTTTAGCCAAAGACTACAGAGAAATCCTCTAATCGCTAAAGTCTAAATTGTTTCCATTCTGTGAGGAAGGAAGTTGCTCTCAGTGTCTTCAGAGGTTTACATGTCGTTTCCTTCAGTGGCTCTTCAGTTTCCTGCAGCCTCCCGCTATGATGCTGCCACCACCATGTTTCACTGTTTATTCAGGGTCATGTGCAACATTTTCCTCTGCACCTTGTTTATTGACTCATATATGTCTTTAAATTGGACTTCTTATGCATTTCTTGCATTTTACTGGGTATTATTTGTGCATGCCACACTTTTCAGATTTTGTTTGTCTATCTTTACATTTTTGTTCGACCTTTTGCCCTACTTTTTGCATGCGGTTCGTTACAAACTTCCAGGTGAAACTGCAGGAATTTTCAGTGAACACTTGAACACTTTTCCCTTTCTTCGCCTCTCTGACGTAAACCGATCCTCCGTCTCTTTCAACCTTGGCTTCGTCTCCAGATTTTTAAATTCCTACTCCATCTGTTCTCCATTTGCATCGCCTCCCTCCTCTTCGCTTCAGCAGATACAGATGTGGCTTGTTTATTGAAAGCTGAGCAACAGGAAATACCCCAAATCTTTGGGGGCCCCACCAGTGGAGGCCAACAGAAACATAAGAATGCGAGCTGCGCGCGCAAACGGCCAAAGTTTCTGTTTATGGTCACAGATTAAAAAGTGGAGCGGTGAGATCTAGAGAGCCAGAAAAGGAAAGACAAGAGGAGGAACAGGTCTGCTTTTGGCCTCTTTTCCTCTCAGGAAACGCATCCTGTTGCTGGCTGGCTCTGGCGTGTTTGTTGCACATGGGAGAAGGAGGACTTTCGCAAACGCCCCCTGTTCTCCAGACAAAAGAATCCAGCAGGCCGTGACGTCTGCAACGGGATTCTTTTTTAGACGCTCACACACACAAACCCGTTTTTTTTAAATCGATCCTGGAGGAGGGCATGTGCAAACTGATGAGCAGCACATTTCAACTCTGACCTACAAACGGAGAGGACTTCTTGTTCCAGTCGACTCAAACCGTCCAAAGATTTATTTTAAAAACATGCTGCTGCTTTGCAGAAACTAAACAAAAAACACAAAGTGGGAAAAGTGCAAAAAAGGAGCGTTAAAACAAACGGGCAGATTTAAGTGATCGTGAAGCTGCAGCCAGTGGAAGGAGGTGGAATGGACCCCGGTGCCGGTTGGACCAACCCGCAGGTACCAGCGCTGCTGTCCGAGGAGGAGGGCTGAGGATCCGTCGCCACGACAACCGGCTCCCGGATGACGATGAATGGAGATGTTCTTTAGCTAAAGCGACACTCCTGTGACAGCTGGACGAAGCAGAGGAAGTGGAGGACGGCGGCGGAGCGGTGGCGGGCGTCGGGCGTCGCATGGCCGTGCGCAGGCTGGTGGCGGCGGCGGTGGCGGTGGCGCTGCTGTCCCTGGTGCTCAACAACGTGGCGGCCTTCACGCCCAGCTGGGTTCTGCAGGCGCTGGAGGACGGCCGCAAGCGCAGCGTGGGGCTGTGGAGGATGTGTCCCGCAGGCGCCGAGCGCGGACGCGACGACCTGCAGGCGGCGGGCCGGGGCCACGGCACGCAGAGGCACTGCACCGCCATCGGCTGGGGGTCGGAGTTCGCCGGCTACCAGGAGTCCCGCAGCACCGTCAAACGTAAGAGTTCAGGTCGCTCAGCGCAAAACAGACACAAACTGACTTTACTGATTTAATTACATCAAATCACATTGACTGAGCATCTATTAGGCCTGACATGTGCAAAACAAATGCAATAATTATCCAATAGAGAATAAATGAGAGAAAAACAACATTTTAAAGTCAATGGTTTTGTAGCATTGTCTGGCCTGGACAGAAGGAAAAACTGCTAAAACTGTTTTGGTTTAAAATGTTTGGGAATCGCTGCACTAAAGTCTTTTAATGGGTTAAAACTTGGCTGAATTACTGAAGTGTTTTCAAATGAAGACTGAACCAAATCCTGGATTTATTGATGAAAAGATTAAATATTTTCTCTGTTTTCTTCAAATATTGAACAAATCTTCATCTATGAAAGTAAAACCAGTTATAGTTTTGGATCAACGATCTGATTATCTGCTTAATTAATATAATTTATGCGTTATGTATTGTTCAGTAGGTTAAAAATCGCAACATTTTAGCAATTTTAGTTTTTAAAAATGATTTTTTTTTTACTACCTCTGAGTCAGTTTGTTACAATAACAAATTATTCTGGACGATAAATTCTCCCAGAAGTTATCGTGATAAATTATAATATTGTTGTTTTGAGACATTTTTCCACTAATATAATGTTCATAA
>NW_006800402.1:126050-136654 GCF_000485575.1 Poecilia formosa | reverse complement strand
AATTCTTTTGACTTGACAATTTCAGCCCACATTACAAAAAGTTTGGACATCCAAGCATGATGCATTATATAAACCTTTCATAAATATCATAAATAAGGCTACAAGCCTTTGGAAACCATAAATCCACGCTGCACTAAAATAAAGCAAATTTAGAGACGTTTCACTAAAAGCGTACTCATCATTTTGCCTTTGGCACCATCTACAAAACTAGAGATTTCCTGTTTATACTTACTAAACTTAATAAACTTATATTCAGATGTCCAAAATTACTTTAAATTATAAGAAATTGTTATATTTGACTCCAAATGAAGAGAAGTTTTCTGAAATCCAGTGTAAATAAGAAAAATTAGGGAAATTTGGGCATATTTTGCTGAAACCCCCAACCCCCCAACAAAAAACAAAATTTAAACTACCAGAGCTTATACTTGTTTTTTGGCACTACCAGAGCTCCATACAATGTCTTTTTAATGAAGGTTCTTGGTCACTGATATCTGGCCTGCAGTCCAAATGTTTCTGCTCAACTCAAATACTTTTTATCAGCTTCTAGCCAAGAGTCTGACGTTTCCATGGTTACCAAATATGTTTATGTTTAACTGGGAGGGAGGGGGGCAGTTATGAATGTAAGGGGGAAAAGTTAAAATCTGCTCCCAGTACCCGGGGGTTTCAGTTTAACTTGGGTTTTATCTACTGCCAAAAGTAGGGGTCGGGATCCCAGAGGGGCCGCAAAATGATTTTCAGAATCATAGTGAGGTGATTTTTAAGGTGTATGGAGGGCCAAAAGGGCCAAAAATAAATGAATTAGAATATGTAATATAATTTTTAAATAATAAAATGCAAAACTTCATATTTTATAGTCTTATATTAGTATTCTAATCTTAGAATATTCTACTCTTAAATGTATTTTTATTAACTGCAGGCAGAAATATCATAATTAACTCAAATAATTATGATTAAAAGGAGATTCACTTTATTCAGTTTCATTGTCCAATCAGTCAGACTCAGCCGACCGTTTCATCCCAGTAAAGTTATCCGTCTAATGAAGTCGGTCTGATTGCATCGTGTAAAAGTTGGTCAGGAATGTTCTGAATGCGCTGCGGTTTCTACAGGTTCTGGTGTTTTTGTTGGCTTCGCCCAATCCGCTCAGCAGAAACATGAACATTTAAAAGCTTTTCCTACGTTAGGCTCCATTCAGAAACTGCCATTCAAAAACAACTGTGGGAAACGCTCAGCTGGGTACTACTGGCAGCGCTTCTCCATTCATAAAAACGAGCCCTTACAATGCCACCTTGTCACCAACGGCAACTGTAACCCTTCACGTCGTGCTGCTGTTTTCTGTGAACGTGGAGGTTTGACGCACCGTTTGTTCTGCTCCCACAGTGCAGTTCAACATGATGCGAGCGTGCAACCTGATAGCGACGGTGGCGCTGACGGCCGGTCAGCTCATCTTCCTCCTGGGCCTGATGGAGCTGCCCTTCGTCACGCAGGAGTCCCAGTGGTGGGAGGAGGCCATCGCTGCGCTCTTCCAGCTAGCCAGTGAGTATTCAGCTGCTCCAAACTGGGCCAGCGATGGCAACGGCCCGGCACGAGACTCAGATTTTAGTAAAATGTATCCTGGCTCTACTGGTAAATTTTTAATCATAATAATAATTTTATTTTTAAGCTTTCACCCGTTGTTTGACTTTGATCTGCAGACATAAAAATAATAAAAAATAAGCTCTTAAAGGGACAGGTCTCATTTTGAACGTTTTTGTTCTTCCATTTTGGTTTCTACTGCTTCTTAAAACAACTCAGGTTCTTAAAAAAAACACACAAAAAAAACAGTTCCACAGAAATTTGGAGTCTGGGAAATGAGCCGTTTCAGAATCCTCCGGAAAGTGAAGCCACATTCTACAGGCACTCCGCCGTTACCTAGCAACCGTAGCCTAGCCAAGCCCCGTTACCTAGCAACCAGGTAAATAATTCCTTAATATCGATGAAAAAGTACCATTTCCACTGGCCGATTATTTCACTTTTAACGCGGGAAAAATATCTGGTTATCTGCCAGTGAAACTACAATCTTATTTTATTAAAGGAAAATTAAATCAATTGTACTTATAATATGGGAAAATTTTGTACTATAAGTGAAATAAATAATCTGCCAAAGGGACAAAAACTTTTTTTTAAATTAACATGGAGGAAATATTTACTTTAAACAAGCTCATATATCTTCTATAAAGTTATTAGTAAGTTAGTTTTGTCTCATTTCAAGCATACTAAAATATTTTTACTGGAAGTTAAACCAAAAATATTTGGTCAGATTTGGTGTTCTATTGTTCACTGAACAACATAAACCACTTGCTGCATTCTTGATGGTTGTGCAGGAGGCGCCACTTCTGCTTTTCAAAAATAGACAGTTGTATATAACTGCACATGTTTGCAGGCAATTTCACATGCGAGTGTAAATGTTGAATGGAGCTCAAAATAGGCAGAACTGAGCAGGCATGTAATGAACATGTTTGGTATGAATGGAAAATGGACTGAACTTATCTAGCGCTTTTCCAATAATTTTGACCACTCAAAGCGCTTAACACTAATCACATTCACCCATTCGCACTCACAAACGCTCACACATTTATACACCGATACGCAGATCAGTGCCTTGCCCAGAGGCACATTGACATGTGGCAGGAGGAAGCTGGAATTGAACCTACAACCTTCCAATCACAAGATGACGACTCTACCCACAGAGCCACAGTCGCCCCAGTGGACCACAGACCAATCCTAACCAGAATAAATTATGTGTTTCACAACAAGCTAATATTTAGGCCTTTGCTGGACGATACATTTTCCCAGAAGTTATTGCGATAAACATTAATGTTGCTGTTTTGAGACAGTTTTAATGGCATAATAATGCACTAAAAATCAATAAAATGATTTACTGATCATTTTCAAAGATCAATAAACTTTCAATTCCAATTCAATTTTAACATTGGAATTGGAAAACATTTAAAGTAACCAAAATAAACAAAACGACAGAAAAAACAAATAAAATCGTACTTCATAAAAAATGGCTGGTTGAGACCAAAGCACCAGACTAAAGACCAGAATTTAGTAGAAAGAGAGAAAAATGATAAATCAAATAAAAGTTACTGAGCTCATTTTAATTTATCATGTGATTAATTGATTGATCATGTCATTAATTGATTTACTGCAACATGCCTACTTATAATATCAGAAAAATTCTTGTTATAAGTTAAATAATCTGGCAAGGAAATAGTACATTTTCATCAATATTAAGAAATTATTGACTAAAAACAAGCTCTTATAACTTCTTGAAAGGTTTTTGTAAGTCATTTTTGTTTTATTTAAGGGCACTAAGATATTTTCAGAAGAAACCAGAACAAATACGTGGCCATATTTTGTATTTTTGCAGTGCAGAAACACGTTTTGCTGCCTTTTGCTCGGTGTTTTCTCGGCTTTAAGCGGGAGCTGAGGGGTCTCTGGGTCTAAATTTAGTCCTGGTCCAGAGTCCACGGGCCGAGCCGCAGCGAAGCAGGCAGCGACTGTCGGGCGCCAGGATATCCCTGCTCAGGACGAGGAAATGTCTGCGACTACCTGTTATGCAAACCCCTGAGCCGCAGCAGGCAGAGGAGGGGGAACGGACGGGAAAGACAGTTTTCGATGTTTGTGTGTGGGCTTGCAGAGGGCGGAGTGTGCATACGCAGGTTCAGTGTTTGTGTGTTTGCTTCAGTGAGCTTCAGTGGGGAAATATCCTGCAGCACACATGGCAGCAGGGTGGGAATCGCTCCATCCAGATAAGATGGACTGGCTTTTATGTCTGTGTTTACAGAGAGCGGCAAAGCATCCTCTTTTTATCGTTGGTCCAGTTAAAGCACGCGTTCCTGCTTTATCTAGGCCTTGGACAGAAGTCCAGACCCTCCCAAAATTACTGTACTTTTCCATATTAGACACAACCAGCCCAGACTTCAGCAGCCAAGAGTTTGTCATGAATTTCAGTTCAAAGTCTAAAAATAATGATGTTCTCTGGAAAAATGTCTGCCTGCTCACCATACAAGGTCAACAAGAAGCAAGAAGATCCCAACAGATTACACCGCTAAAAGACAGAGAAAATCAAACAGTGAAGATCTGTAAACGAGGCCTTAAGGCTTCAGACAGGCAAACCGTTGATTTATAGATTTAAATTGTTTTCAACTTCACCAAAACATGGAGGGAAACAGGATATGGTTCAAACTGTTTCACATTTCTTAATCACAGTTTTTCCCACGTCCACACTGCCAAAATGGTAGCTGGGCTAATGCTAGGATGCTACACCAACACTGTGTTTACACTGCAAAACACTAAATCTTATCAAGTCCTTATGGACTAGTTTCTAGTGCAAATATCTTAATACACTTGAAATAAGACTAAACTAAATTACAAGTAAATCTTCACCAAGATAGGAGATGAATAATTATTTAATACTGATGAAAAATTACTTGTTCCAGATTATTTCACTTAAAACCCTTTAAAATGTCTTGTTATAAGTGAGATAATCTGCCAGTAGAACTAGAACTGGGTTGCTAGGTTACGGGCTAGGCTTGGCTGGGGTTGCTAGGTAACGGCGCCAGTGGAACTAGAACTTTTTCATCAATATTAATGAATTATTGACTCTGAACAAGCTCTTATATCTTGCTGAAAAGTTCCTTATAAATTAGTTTTTTTGTGTACTGAGATATTTGGACTAGAAACTAGACCAAAATTACTTGGTAATATGTTGTGTTTTTGCAGTGTAAGTGTATGCATGTGACCTGACAATACGTGAAAATATTTGAAAAGTGTCAAAACTTTGGCAAGACACTATTTTTATTAATTTAATTTCCCACTTGGATGAATAAAGTGTTTCTGAATTTGAACTGAATCGCTGCAGACAGAACAGTATGTTGCTTTTTTATTCTGTCAGTGCTGAATAAATTCCTAGTTCCTCATAGTTTTGGTGTAAAAGCTGCCAACGTTCACCGATGCACCCCAGTGAGTCGGTCAATGGGCTGCAGCTCTGAATGAATGGAGATATTTTTACCCTTTGCTGTTTTTCCCTGGAATGTTTTCATTTTCGGACGTGCCAAATTTCTGTGGAACTGAGCATGAAGTGTGAGAGGGCGGGACGACGTCATTAACAATAATCAAGATTCAAGGCCCAATACTGGACCTGCCACCGCACTGCAAAAACACAAAGACAAACTTTAGTTTCTAGAGTAAATGTCTCATTACACTTAAAATAAGATAAAACTTATAAATAACCTTTCAGAAAGTTATAAGATTTGTTTTAAGTCAACAGTTTCTTAATATTTATGAAAGAGTGATAGTTTTGGGCTCTAGTCGACTTTATTTGACAACTAACAAATAAGTTTTCAGCACATAATACAAGCTTGTTTTAACTAAATAATTCCTTCATATTAATGAAAAAGTTCTAGTTTGACTAGAAGATAAATTTTACTCATAAGACAATTTGCCATGTTGTAAGTGAAATAATCTAGAACTTTTTGATCAATATCAAGGAATTATTGACTTAAAACCAGCTGCTATATCTTGCTGAAAGGTTATAAGTTAATTTTATCTTAATTCAAACAATAAGATATTTGCACTAGAAGCAAAACTAAGCATACTGGGTGAGATTTGGTGTTTTTGTAGTGTACTTCAAAGCAAAATGAATGCAGTTTACAGCTTTTTTTATTATTATTAAAATAAACTGATTTGTAGGGAATTTACTTTTTAAAACTGGACAGAAACAGGACTAATGCATTTACGAGATCCATCCTTATTTAGAAGTTCATGTCAAACGTCCAGAAATATACAAAGCTGAAGGCTTAGAGGGTGTGGCGAAGCGGGAAGGAAGGAAGGATGGAAAGAGGAAGAAGGGGAAGGAAGTTTGGGAGATAAGTCCGAGCCAAAGGAGAGGTTCACACAGAGAAACTGACAGGAGATTATTCATTATCCCAAGCAGGAGCCAGACAGGTTAAACACCAATAAAAACAGTCACATTTTTCACATACAAACAGACTCAGACACGCAATGGCACACAGACATAATCGCCCACATCCTCGTCTGAAACAATGACGGCCATCTTTCTGTAGAAGTGGAGAGGAATAGAAATGAACCAGAAACAAACTGATTCATATCCTAAAGCACCAGCATCCCTGTTTCCACTCATTATTTTGGGCGACTTTATTTAGACCGTGGCGGATATGAGCTTCGTTTTCTGACACGGACAGTCGGATGGCTGCCGATCACACCTGGAGAAATCTGGAGAAAATGTGACGAAATGAAAGTGAAGATCAAACAGACATCAGGTCTGGAGCAAAGTCATGACAGTTAACTAAAACTAACTGAATAATGAAAACTGAAAAATATTTTCTTTAACTGAAATAAATAAAAATAGTAATTAATGGGAAAAACTATAACTAACTGGAACTAGATTGTACTGGACAAAATGGCTGAGAAACTTATCACCATGTAAGCATTTAGTGTCAGTCAATATCGATAATTATTTATTAGTCTTTTGTTTCCTGTTTTATCCACAGTTTTTAGTCCATGTTGTTTTTTTATTTTTTAGTAGTTATGAAACAGGATGGGGAAACCTGAAACTGCTCCAGTTACTCAGAAGACCTGGTCTGGTCTGGTCTGGTCTGGTCTGGCCTGGCCAGGCCTGGTCTGGCCAGGCCTGGTCTGGTCTGGCGCTTTCTAGCTTCCTGGTTGCGTGAGTTAAACTCTGTGGAACTGAGGAAATCAGCAGATGAAACATTTCAAAGGCCTTTCTGAAAGTTTTTCCTCCGGCCTGATATTTTTGTGCTTTTGAGGAGTTTAATCCGGAGATCTCAGGAGTTCTTCCCAAGAGGAAACAGATTTTCTGACTCAAAGACCCCACACAGCGCTCCAACTCTGGTAAAACACAAGCAAAGGGACGCGTGTCTGTTTATTTTCCCCCAAATATTCAATAAACAGAAATAAATAAAGCCACGGTCACAGAACAGGAAACATTCAGATTGTTTGTTTGGATTAAAGTTTTTTGTTTGGTCTTGGGTTTGTTTGAGCATTTTTCCTGGAAAAAATGGTGGATTATTATGAAACACTTAAAATAAATCAGCAAACAGACCAGCAGAGTGTTGGTTCTCATCGACTGCTGTTGCCATATTTTCCACACATCTGATGATCATTTACTAACTCATATTTCTAACTAAAGTCATCAAGTTTCTTAAAAATTAATTCAGTAATTTTGAGAAACTGCGGCAGCAAATATTTGGGTTTATAATCTGTTTTTTCTATTTTTATTGAAACTATTTCAGCCGTTTTCTTCCAAAAAAGCAAAATAATTGAACTGACTGAATAAATTAAAGTTGTTTCTACATATTTGACCAAGACTGTTAAGCTATTGATGCGTTGACGTGAGCTGTAGAGGAAAGATGTTAGCCTTAAGCTAGGTGGTGAATCAACTCACTCGTTCTTTGGTTGCCCAGCAACAAACTGCTGGGTAACTGGAGCAGTTTCAAACTCCAGTTCATAACTGCTAAAAAATTAAAATCAACGTGGAGAGAAAACCGGATAAAACAGGAAACGTTACGCCATCAGTCTGGAAGTATTTCAAATATAAACACAAAAACCTAATAAATAATCATCAATATAAAACGCTTATATGGTGATATATTTTTCAGTCGTAGCTTTAAGTCAGTCCAGCTGTTTTCTTGTGCAGATCGGCTGTTACTAAACCTCAAATATAGGAACTGGCAGTAAAAAAAAAAGGTGAATCGTGCATTGCTAATTCAGAGCTTCACGATGGGTCCCATTTGTTGCAGAGTGTTGTATTTATGCATTTTAAGCTGATATAGTCCCTATTTTGTCTCCAGGTTTTGTGCTGGTGATCGGACTGGTCACGTTCTACCGGATTGGGCCCTACACACACCTGTCCTACTCCTGCTACGTGAACATTGCAGCCTGCCTGCTGGCCACCATGGCCGCCGCCATGCTCATCTGGAACATTTTACACCGGCGGGACGACTGCCTGGCTCCGCGGCTCATAATCTTCAGTCCCCCGCTGGCCTCTGCTTTTCATCCGCGGCTGGACAACGAGTACGTAGAGTCGCCATGCTGAGCGAAGCCAGACGGGGAAATGGACTGAAGCGACGACACTGAGCTCTGAAAACCTCCTATTATAACTTGGCTGCTTGTCTGTAACAGGACTCTAAAGACAAGGTGCATTCCTGTGGACAAACTTGTTTTTGCAGCTTTACAAAGTTTTTCCTTTGAATATAACAGAATTATTTTTGCTGCTTAAAGCACATATTTATCCGAAATACCACGAAGCAGCCAAAACATACATTTATACTGTATGAAGTCTTATATAAGCACCCTAAGGTGAGCTTACTGGTTGCCAACATTGAGTTTGGACATGAACTGTCTTCCATACGACATCTTTATAAAAAGATCAAGCTGGAACTTGACCTGATTTTGTTTTGTTTAATCGCACTTAGTGAATGGTCCCTTACATAATTATGAATTGGGAATAACACCACATTACCTCATATTGTCTCCATCATTGAAAGTGCATAAAAATTTAAATACATGCTAATGTTATTAGCATATTGGTAAGTTGGCTACAGGCTAACTAGGTTACATGCTAACTAAGCTACAGGCTTACAGTAAATATTTTGGTCTCATTACGCACAAAACCAGAGTAGATCTAATCGGTGGAAGCAAAAATATAAACACTTTCATGTGAAATTATTTAGATTTTTTTGCAGTTTTTGAAATGGATAAAAAAGTTGATGGTGAATATTACACTTACTTGTTATGATGCTTTCCTTATTAAATTCTGCTTGCTTGAGGTACATTCTATATACCTTAAATTAAGAGACTAGGATAGTGCTATCATTACAGGTGGGATACCAAAGTGTGTCTGAGTCCGCCAGGGCAGCAAGAAAACGGGCACATCAACAAAATATCATTGTAAATTTAATAAAAAATATATTTCTGAATATATAAACATAATGGCTGCTGTTGTTACTACTGATGTGTTTAACACAAGTTAATAGTGTTAGAGGTAAAGTTTGGAGCAGACATGATGTCAGCGGTGGGCACACCTTTCGCTAATACACTAAGCTAGTTTTAAGCTTAACGCTTTTGCTAACTTTGAAAACATTTAGTACACTAAGTTTCCCTTAAATTTACTTTTCCAGATAAATTCTAAAGCGCTAATTTAGTCGGCTGTTTTTTAAACTTTCAGTTGATTAAAGTTTGACATCTGTGTTGAAATTTTTGTTATTAATTGTTGAGAATTAATCAAATTGTTAGACGTTTATATTTATGCTCTTATTTTGAAGGGGATGAAGACATTTTCCATTTCCTCTCTTCATGTTCTGATTATTTTTCCCCAAGAGCTTTATTTAATCTTGAAGAAAACAAGGTATAAATACAAATACAATATTTAAGAGCATTATAGAACATGAAAATTATAATGTCAAAATTAAACTGGAGCTCAATGATTTCAGATAAATTTGAATGGTTTTACTGTTTAAACTTGATTTAAATGATTCTATATAGGCCGTTATAGAATTGAAGATAAAAAACTAGAAATTAGTTTTTTGTTGCAGATGTTTAGAGGTGTAAATATTTACCATAAATATTAAAAAGGTTAACAAATAAAAGTCACATCTTTCCATTCCAATTAAAACAACATCTCTACAGTAAACACTTTAAAATCTTCTGGTTTCCTGCGTGTTTTCTGACTAAATTTTCTGGGTAGAACAGATTTACAAATAAAGCAGGATTTTTTTCTACCTTAACTGCCAAAATCTTTATATTTTTTTGTCCAGTTTTGGTTTAATTACAGCTCTGAGTGTGTTGTTCTCCCAGCAAGCAGCCGTTTTAGAGTCTCTATACTCCAGTTAATGATTAACCAATTCAAAAATCGATTATTTCACGATTAATTGTTTCAGCTCTAATTTATTTCACATTGAAGTGCTTCAGATAATCTGATTTGTTTTTTTGTTTTGATGATCTGAAATATTTAACAGTGATTAAACAAAATAAAGCGTGACTAAACTGCAGACAAACTGTCTCTGCTGACAGCAGTCAGTATTTCGTCCGACCCTGAAGAGCATCCAGCCTCCATGAGAACCTTTGTTAGCTCACAGTCGGTCCCAGAAGAGCCGCGTTATTTCTGCAGGAAATGCCGTCCAGTGGGTGTAGATATGTGGGAATCATACACAATACCTGTATTTAATAAATACGTTCTAAAAACCGGCATTCTTATTAATAGCCTCTGCTGCTGCGCTTAGTAAAGCTGTCATCAGGCCTATTAAAAATGCCTGGGACATCCGGCCCGTTGAATAATGTGTTTGCTTTTATGCCACTTCCCTTTGCGCAGCCTTTGTACGTGAGAAACTGACAGAAGCACAAAATTCTGAATGAATCACAAATTCTCTGCAGGACCAAAGAGATGAAGACTTTTTCCTATGACGACATACAAGCACACACACGGAGGAGAGAGGGAGGGAGGGAGAGAGAGGAGAGAGAGAGGGGGAGAGAGAGAGAGAGAGAGGGAGAGAGAGAGAGACCACCCGCGGAGGGTGAGA
>NW_006800402.1:108956-125521 GCF_000485575.1 Poecilia formosa | reverse complement strand
CCAGTATTAAACATTCATTAGAATTTTAAAGTTAATTGATCTTTGAGAATGTGTTCCTGGATTATTATATTATTATTACCATTATATTACTTGAAAGTGGTCGCAAAACAACAATATTATTGTTTATGGAAATAATTTCTGGGACAATTAACTGTCCAACAACATTTGTTATCGTGACAGGAAAAGTCACAGGCCAACAAAAAATATTTTTACAAACTAAAATCACCAAAATGTTGCAACTAAAGTAATCAGATCATATATCCAGAACTTCAATGCTTTTTTCTTGTTAAATAAAAGTCGTCCAGTTTGCTTATTATTTGATGAAAGCTGAAAAAATATTTAATATTTTCTCAGCCATAAAAACAGGATCTAGTTCATTCTTCATTTGAAAACACTTCCTGTATTCAGCCACGTTTTAATACAGCAACTAAAGACTGTAGGCTTTCAGAGGCCCCTTAGCGCCCTCTGGAGGCCGCAGCTTGAAAAACACTGCAGCCTAAAGTGACCCAGGTGTTTTGCCTTAATGCGACCTGTATCTGATGTTTTCATGACAGTCTGAACAGCACGGGTCGGGTTCTTTTCGAATGCGACCCAGGCCACTTGGATATCCGATACGTATCCGATTCAAATGTGACCAAACGTCCAGGACACATTCATCCGTCACGGATACTCAACAGATGTCTCTATTCTGCGTCCTGAAACGCACGAGCGGAAAGAAAAACAGCAACATGGCAGACTATAATGAGGATTAAGTTGTTAATGTGCTCCAGTTGGACAACAACTTTAAATGTGAAAGCTGTGCTAACCGTTAGCATCCATGTTTACTTCCGTAAACACTGAGAACGCTGACGCTATTGCGCCCTCTACTGCACATGTGGGAGACTTTCAGGTTGTTTCCCTGTTCACAATGGAGGTCGCATTTATTTGGAAGTGTGAACGGCAACGGGAAAAAAAATATCAGATGGATTTACCAAAAAAATTCGGAATTGGGTCACTTCAGGCTGCAGTGTGAACGCAGCCAGAAATCAACACCCCATCACTCCTGCAGCTGAGGATGAACAGCTCCAGGGCCCAGTACCAACGCAACACCCCCCACCCAGTACGTCTCTATTTACAGAGCGCCGCCCCTTTAACCGAGCGCCACCCCTTTAACTGAGCGCCGCCCCTTTAACCGAGCGCCGCCCCTTTAACTGAGCGCCATACCTTTTGATGAGTTTGATGGACTTGAAGGCTTCGTCCATGTCGCCCACGCTCAGGTAGAAGCTGAAGTTCAACATGGCGTCCCGCGTTCCCTTCTCGCACTTCTCCAGGCCCACGAAGTCTCTGAGAGGTCGCCTGGATGCCATGAGGGGGGGCGAAGCAGGAGCCGCTCTGATTGGCTGATCTGGTGGAGACACCTCTGGGTTCTGCTCACCTGGCTGGGATTAGAGGACCAGGTGGCTAGATGAGCTCTTGGAAAGTTACATCAATATTTTCTAAATATAAAATCAGAACATGGAAGGGCTGGACGGTATGGCTAAAAACCAATATAACTGATTCATATCAGTCGACATCAATACACTGCAAAAACAGAAAATCTGAGAGTATTTTTGGTTTAGCTTCTAGTGCAAATTATACACTCAAAGTAAGACAAAACTAGCTTACAAGGAACTTCTCAGCAAATACAGGAGCTTGTTTAAAGTCAGTAATTTCTTAATATTGATGAAAAAGTTCTAGTTCCACTGGCAGATGATTTAATTTATAACAAGAGAAAATCTCTTGTTATAAGTGAAAACATTTTCCGGTGGAACTAGTTTTTTTTTTCCATCTATATTAAGCAATTATTCACTTAGTTAGTTTTGTCTTATTTCAAGTGTAGTGAGTAAGATTTTAGGTTTTTGAGTGTAATTATTGTTTTTTTTCCATTTAAATATCTGAAATACTCAAACTTGTGTTGTGATCGTTCCTGTTTTATCCAGTTTTCATACCATTTTTACTTTTTAAAAACTCAATGTTTTTTACTTTTGGTGGGGAACCTTGAAACTGCCTCTGCCCCAGTTACTCAGCAGGTTGGTTCTAGTTCCACTGGCAGATGATTTAATTTATAACAAGAGAAAATCTCTCCTTTTTTATTTTTGGTGGGGAACCTTGAAACTGCCTCTGCCCCAGTCACTCAGCAGCTTGTTGCTAGGTAACCGAAGTTGGGGGAGCTTGAAACTGCTTCTTACCCAGCAGCTTGTTGCTAGGCAACCAAAGTGTGAATGAGTTGATTCCACCAACCTAGAATTTTTTATATGTTGGATATTCTACCAGATGTATTATCTACCGATATTGATCATGAGTCTATCACAATTGATTTATTGTCCAGCCCTAAAACATGGGGTAAAAATAATGGGGATCAGGTGGGAGCAAACAACGGGGCAACAACTGAGTCCAGAAGTTTACATACACTCATCATCTGAATTAATCTTTTACGGATTTATCTGAAGTTTCAAGGTGGGAAGACGATACAACAGAAGGGTTTCTGAACACATCTGGATTTATTGTGGATTTTCAGGGTCAAAAATATCCAGCTGAAATCAAATATTTATGAGCGCCAAATAAAAAGACACAGACACGTTTTTTTGTTCCCGAAGTCTGAAGTTAAATAAGACCAAATTCTCTTGTTTCAGGTCAGCTAGAATCTCTAAATTATTTTCTATTTGCTAAATACAAGAAAACGTAGCAAGAATGTTTTTAAGAGATTTTTGTGTAGCTTTCTTTGGTTTCAGACGTTTGCATTTATTTATTCCAGAAGAAGAAGATTTGGAAGCACTGAGAAAAAAAGTCAGAATTCTGAGAAAATTTTTTTTTACAAATTCTGAGAAAAAAAGTCAAAATTCTGAGTAAAAATTACAAATTCTGAGAAAAAAGTACTTTTTTTCTAGCATCTATAATCCTCTTCTGTTATTTATTTATTCACTCCAGACAATAAGAAGTAAAACCAGAAAATAATAATAATAAGACGTGCTGGAGGCTCTAGGTTTTAACTTGACTTTCAGGTGGAAACACTTTGGTCATGGTTTAACTTGGGAAGAGACGTTTCGCCAAACGTCAGCAGGCCTGACTAAATGTTTCAGCCTGTGAGAATCAATCTGATCCTGTGTGAATTTATTCACACAGGATCAATAAAATCATCCATTGCAGGTGTTTGTGATGTATTCAGATTTTAGTGCCGATCTACGGGAACGATGATGAGACACAATCACAGCTGCTGAAAGACAAACACTTACTTCTGGAAGAAACACACCATCTCCCCGAAATAACAGCTGGGGTGTGTTAGAGCACACACACACATTTTCACATGAGAATAATCATAAAAAACAGTTAATATGCTCATAATTAAACCCCACAGATTTTGACAGAGTATTAGAGCCAAGAAAAAAAATGTAATCACTGGAACAACATTGTAATAGTGTGAGAAAAAAGCATAAAATCATAGTATTACCAGAATAAAGTCATAATAAAATGTGAATAAAGTTATAATATTGCGAGCAAAAAGTTTTACGGGAATAAAGTCGCATGAGAATAACGTTGAAGTAATACGAGAATAAATTAGAAATACTAACAGAATAAAGTCATAGTAATACAACTAAACATTGAAACGAGTAATTGTTGGAAATATTATGTTATGATTCTTACATGTGTACAGATTATTGATCCTACCATAGCAGTCTTGTGTTGCTATAGATTATTGTGACTTTCATTTAGAAGTGTTGGCCTCAAACTTCAGACTGCTGTGTTGAAGACTCTCTCAGACTGACAACAGCCCTCCGCACTAAGGAGAAATCGCTCCCAAAGGAAAAGACGAGACGACCTGGTGTGAGTAGATCTTGCTGACTTTCCTCTGGTAATTTTGTTTCTTTATTGTGCAAATATTACGACTTTATTCTTGTAATTTAAAAAAATATAACGGTAACACTTTATTTGAAGGGGTGTGCATAAGACTGACATGACACTGTCATAAACATGAACGAGTCTTTATGAATGTTTATGACTGTTGTCATGAAGTGTCATTCGGTAAATAATGACACTTTTAATGCAAAACTGCTATAAAAGTTGCATTGAAAGTCCATTAAAAGTGCCAACTTTGCATGATTTTGTAAATTATGATAATTTAATGCAAACTTGGCATTTTCAATGGATTTCAAGGCAACTTTTAGAGAAACTTTATGTTCATGACAGGTGTTATGTCATGTTTACGACAGTGTCATCTCAGTCTTATGCACACCCCTTCAAATAAAGTGTTACCAATGTATCTAAGTTTGGCCCCAATACAAACATACAACCAGAACATTTCTGAAATTATTTTCACTAGAAGTTGCCCCATAATTCAAACAGAATAACAAAGAGTGACTGAACTCACCTTGCAGGTGAAGTAGTAGTATGGCACATCCAGGGCGAGGAGGGCCTGAAGGCCTGAAGGCCTGGAGAAGCAGTCCTGGAGCAGGAGTCCGTGTTCCTGCGTACAGAAGAGCGTCACCACTGACACGTCCTCCTGAGAGAGAAACCGTCACAGCGTCAGGAATCCTGCCAACAACACCAAAACGGTTACAGACGATCACCGCAGCGCGTCGTCTACCAAATCTGAGAAAGCGTTGGCTGATTTCTCCGAGGCGATCGGCGCGGTCTCGCAGACAAAGAGTCGAGGTTCGCTCTCATCCCAGTACTGGGACACAGGAAAACGGCCACTGATTTCATTTTCCTGAAACTTTTGCCTGAAATGACAGAAAATATGCGTTAGTGTGTAAGATGGAATAAAATCAATAAGGCAGGGCTGACAAATGTATACAATACTACAGTTCTTCTACAAAGTTGAACAATAATTAGAGGTTCCTTGAACAGGTTATTATAGGTCTGTAGTCTACACAAAACATTTTTATTATATTTTTTACACAAAATCATCTTAGATAATGAGATTTCAGTCTGCTCAGTGGAACCATCGAGTTGTTTTACGGCGTCTGTCACTTTAAATCTAAATAAGTTGCTGCTGGCCCCAGCTGAACATTTACTCTCACACGTGAAAATGGCTGCAAACAGATGTGCAATTATTCAGTCACACATCTTTGAAAAGCAGCAGTGGAGAATCCTGCATAACCAAGAAGAATGCAGTAAGTGGTTTCTGGATGCCAAGTTAACAACAAAACACTTTGTCTGTTCCAGCAGCCATTGTGCAGCACATACAGCGGGAAAACCAGCTGACCAAACGTGCTGCAGCTCAGCTTGAGTTGCTAGGTAACGGCTCACTAACGGCTCATTTGGTTTTTGAAAAGGCTAGTTTTCCAGACACCAATAAAACATGACAATTTTTAAGTGGAATGTAACATATTTTAACAGAACATTATTTTAAAAATTGCATACTTTGCAAGCAAAAGACAAAAATGTTACTGTTTAAAAAACATTCTTATTTTTTGTGGAAATGCTTTTCATATATTACATGAAATCAGCTAGTATTTTTTTTATTACGTTTACATTTTAAAAAACACAAAGTCTTCAGCATTTTTTTTAGAAAATTATTAAGAGCCGCAGGTTGCAGAGCCCTAGAGGACCACAGAAGTCGCTACAACGGGCCGGATTTGGCCCGCAGGCCATGAGTTTGATACATGAGCAATAAGAATAATGTCTTTACTTATCGCTTTCATCAGGCACAGAGACGCCAGAGGACGGTCTGCCGGTGAAGAAGTCAAAGTGTGTCACGGTGTCCATCTCAATGTCGTAGAAATATACTTTATGATCGGGTCGTCCGTTAACCTGACGAACAGATCAGATTAAATTCACAACTTAAAAAACAAAGATGATGTTTCTTTGATTTAAAAAGTGTGACTGAATCCCGCCGAGTCACCTGAGAGGTTAGCAGGCTAACTTGGCTGCCGCTGGCGTTGCATTTGACGGACCTCAGGGCGCCGAGGCCGCTGATGTGGTCGGACAGATTCTTAGCGCCGCAGTGAGCTTTGGCGTCTCTGCAAAAGAAAACATCACAAAAACACAAAACAGTGTTCAGGTGCGACGGAGGATTAGGGCCAGCATGAGGAAAAATACATATTACAATAATAAATCCATACGAGAATAAAGTCGGAATATTATGAGTTTATTCTCATATTACGAGAATAAAGTCGTACCTGAATAAACTCATAGTAATAAAGGTATAATGTCACCAGAATAAAGTCACAGTAATGTGAAGATGTTAAGAGAATAATATTCTCGTCATACATCAGGAAAAATCCAAGAAAAAGGTTGTAATATTAAGAAAATACAGCTAGATATAAATAAGATATATTTTGAGAATAAAGTCATAGTACACACAGCAACATCAGATTAGCATAAATAACAGGACACAGCCTGTTGCTGATAATAATCTGATGTTAATAGATTAAGTATTTCTTTATCTGTAAAACAAATACCAAAGTATAACTTCACAAGATGCCCAACATTCCTCATTTTACCGCAGTTGTCAGACTGATCTTTGGTTTTGGAGTTCTCATAATATTACGACTTCATTTTGATGCTCTGATACGTTAGTTACCGTCTGGAGAGGTCGTAAACTCTGATATGCGCCGTGTCTGTTCCTACTGCCAGGTACGACTGGCACACGTCCAGCAGCACGGGGTTCCCCTCGGCCCGGGAGAAGGTCAGCAGCTGCTTCACTGTCCCCTGAGGGAGGAACAACAGCAGAAACGTTTAAACCGGGTCTGAGCTTCAGACGGCAGGATGCGGCTACAGCAGGTAGCAACGTACCTGAGGTGTTCGGATCTGGACTCGGCTTGGTTCCACCGTGTAAAGGTTCTCGTCATGAACAGCAACAATGTGGGAATCACAAGGAAAAGATCCTGCAATGGATGGAAGGAAAACAGGTTAAACTCCCTGAATTATTCACATTTTGTCACGTTTCATCAACAAACTTTCATGGATTTTATATTCTACACCAGAAGTCTGCAACCTGTGGAGAATAAAGAGAATAGAATAAAGTCAGATTATGAGAATAAAATCACACAATAAAGTCAAAATAATACAGAATAAAGTCATAGTATTACGAGAATAAAGTAAAAAAAAAGTATGACAGTAAAGTAGTTATATTATGACATTATTCTCATATTATTTCGACTTTATTCTTGTACCATTTTATTCTCAGAATTTTATGACATTATTCTTATTTAATTTTTTGTTTTCTTAGCATGACCCTTACTCTCTGTCGTAATTTCACAAGTGTTCAGGGAGTTTACAGTGACGTACTTTTGACGCTTTGAACGTGACGTCACGCTCCCCAGAACCACTCCGCCGTGACGGAAGTATAAACAACCTTTGCACTCCTGTCACAAAACATGTATCTGGACCCTGATGTCGCTTTTATTCAGCTGATTTCGCTTTAAAAATGTTTACAGGACGCTGCGCGGTCGGCTGCAGGATACAAGCCGTCAACCACAACGGCTGGCAGCCCTCGGTGAAATAACAAAGAAATAAGATTAATGTTCATGTACTTTATAACCAATTATGACTACAAATATGCAGTCAAATATCGCATTATGGGGAAGGTACGCGTCTGACCATTGGTAACCATGGAGACGGTGCCGCACCGTCATGTAGCCTAGCATGTATGGGGAAAACTGGTTAGCATCTCGTCTTTTGGACGTTTTTAATGCTGCTGCGGTGTAACGGGAAGCGCTGTTTATGACATAAGGATATAAAAATTCAGTGATCTGATCAACACGTCAGGAGGGAGGCGGTACGGGTCGGTTTCTAAGCTAGCTGTTTCCAACTTTTGTAAATCCCGCCGTCTATGAACTTCAACCAGGTGAGTTACGTTCACAGCCAAATTAACTCGACGAATAAAAGAAAGCCATGAATAAGTTGGCAAAAACTATTTGGGAAAACTATTTCCGTCGCTCTGTCCTTCACTTCCGACGTCCGTCATGGCGCCTGGAATGATTTAGTGACGTAGTTGCAAAGGGGAATACCTGTAACATGCAGAGCCGTGCCTGAGAGCTCATAGACAGAGATGTGTTTCCCGTTCCAGACCGTCACAGAGTCCTGTTGGAGGAACAGGGAAGTAAGTTTCATTTCTGTCAGAGCAGAACTAAGCAGAGTCCAGCTGTTTTGTTTGGTTTCACCTTGCTAAGGCACACTCCTCTGACATGCATGTCACACTGCAGAGGAAGCGTCTCTCCGCTGCTGAAGTTCGTGATGCTGAGCTGAGTCGGGGCGAGCTGCACTGCTGCCACCTGCTGGCCGAAGTGCGCCGACATCACATGCTCACTGAGGATCAGAACCGTTCTGGAGTTGTTGGCGGCCAGCAGGTTCTGATTGGAGCCCCACTGACGTCACACACACACACACGCGATGAGGCTTGATATAAAACAGTTTGTTTAAATGATGAGCTCAGACTGACGGTACCTGCAGCTGGGTGACGTTTCCGTGGATCTCAGTGGGAGTCTGCAGCTTCCACAGGGCTTTAGCGTCGGCTCTGTAGCTGCTGCTGCTCATCGGCTGTGTCGCCGTCTTCCACATCGCTATGCGGCCTTTGGAGGTTCCAGCTGCCAGGATCTCTGCATAGTTCACATTTTTATTAAAGAAAGCAGATTATTCAGAGCTGCAGTAAGCAAGCTGAAATAATGACGGGGAGGAGGGAGCAGTTTTTATTGGTTGCGTCCGATTTCCTTAAGATCAGCCGATACTTTCATCTCAAACCGATCTTATCTACCGCCACTCAACCCTGAAAATCAGCCACTGACGGACAGACCGTCCTGTTAACAATAATCACTAAAGGTGCACTGATTTATCAGCGCCAGTTTCTTTAAGTTTGGGAAATTGGTGATCAGCTGATACTTAGGCCAACAGACCGGCCCACCGGGTCGGGTCTGCATGTTTCCAGTTAACAACAGTCACCCCACTGTTACCAGGGATTGAGTGACGAAGTTACAAATGGTCAATATCTTGCTAAAAGGTTACTTGTGAGAAAATTTTGTCTTATTTCAAGCGTACTGAGACATTTGCAGTAGAAACTAGATAAAAATACTCAGTAAGATTTAGTATTTTTGCAGTGTAGGTGTTGCTGGCAGCGGCTGGATGGATAAAGAATGTATTTTCCAGATTTTCTTTTCTTTTTAAATATTCTGAGCCTGTAAATGAATTTACCTTTGGCTGCGCAGTAGGAAACACAGTTGATCATCTCTCCCTTCTTAAAACCCAGAGTTTCGTCCAGAGATAGAACGTAGTTCTCATCTCTCTCCAGGTCCCAAATTCTGACACGTTTAAAGGAAAATAAGCCAACAGATTAAAATCACTGGTTTATGTAGGTCTGTAGGGGAGCGGCGGGTAGAAACTGACTTGACGACCGGTTCTCCTGTCGCTGTGATCAGGAGGCTGTTCTCAGTCCAGATGATGTCGACGTTCTGCCCGGCTGTGCTGCTCAACTTCACCTGCAGGCAGAAACCAAACAGAGTAAGAGCAGCACAACGCCAGCGTGTTTTTACTCAACTAAAAGTAAAAAGAAATGACAGATACAGGACTAAAAAAAGGTACTTCAGTTTACTCCAGTACTGAATAACTGATCAAATTATCAATCATTTAATGTTTAAAAATTACATCTTCAAACAGAGCAAGTTATAAAGTTAAATGGAAATGTTGGTATTTTAAGGAAATATATGACAATAATTCATATAAGCAACAAAAAAATAACAAAATCAGGGAAAGTAAAATTCTTCCAAATCAGTTTCTTTTAATAAAAAATGTATGAAACTTTAACTGAAACTGCAGGTCTGAGTCTGGTGGATTTTTAGTTAAAACATGTTTGTTGTTCATTCAGTGGGTAGAAAATGCAGAAATTTTACTCAAGTAGGAGTAAAAATACTTCATAATGAAATGACTCAAGTAAAAGTAAAAAGTACAGCGTAGTGAAAATACTTTTAAACTTACGTTTTACAAGTAAATGTATCTGGTTAGTACCCAACTCTGCCTGTTACATTAAACATAACCTGGTTATTTGTTTATTAAAATGAAGATGAGACATTTACTGCAGCAGTCAGATGTCTAACTCTAGGAAGCTACGGTCAAAGCGGACCTTCATGGACTCGTGAGCGCCCCCTTCTGGTCTCAGTGTGTACTGCGACAGCATCAGGGTGTCCGTGACGACCACCAGCACGCCTCTCTTGTCCAGGTAGAAGAGCTTCCTGATGGAGCCGTCCTCGCTCAGCAGCGGGCTCGTTCTGCCCTGTTCGTCCACGGCATGGACCTTTCCTGCAGGTCATCACATGTCGGCTTCAAACAGGTTTAAACGGAAAACACAGGGGGTGCCAAAAGTTGATTAAAAAAAGATTGAATCCCTTACATTTTTTCATTTTTGTTTTCTGTTATTCAATCATTAAAACCCCCCAAACAACTATAAGTTAATATAACTGATTTAACTATTATTTTTGTTGCCCATTTTCTGATTGGCTGCCAGTTAAACTCATCAAGTTTCTTTGTTGGTCAAGTTAGCGTAGCGAGCTAGAAATGGAAAAGTTTCTGACAAAAGGAGACCAAAGGAGTCAAACTCTGCTGTGATAAACCATAAGAACTAAAGGAATCAAATTAAATTTGATGTGGTTATTATAAAATAATATTTTCAAGTAAGAGGATTGTGGTAAAAAAAAATTTGATTATCTGGTAATAAAGTCTGGAGAAACTTATCACAGTATAAGTTTTTCATATCAGTCGATGTCGATAATTATTGATAAGTTTTCTGTTTTAAATATCTGAACTACCGTCAGACTGGTGGTGTGACCTTACATGTTTCATCCAGTTTCCCTCCATGTTGTTTTTTACTTTGTAGCAGTTATGAGGCAAAGTGGGGAAACTTGAAACTGCTTCTTAGCCAGCAGGTTGTTGCTAGGCAACTGAAGTTTGGGGGAGCTTGAAACTGCTTCTTACCCAGCAGGTCGTTGCTAGGCAACCAGAGAGCTGAGTTAGTAGATTCCACCAACTTAGAATATTTTTTATATTTAATATTTTATCAGATGTATTGCCTATTGATATTGATCACATATTTATACTGTTATTGATTTATTGTCCAGCCCTTTAATAAATCGTAATATATGACAATAAAATTCTCTGTCACAGAATTCTTGATAATCTAAAATCATAAAAAAATGAGGCAACATTTATGCTAAATGGATAAAATAATTCCTGATTAGTAAATAAAACATTCTAGTAGTGGATCTTTATAACATAGTTTGTAGCTTTGTGTGTGGGTTTGTAAAGAGGGGGTTCCCGTGCCCTTGGGGGCCATGTCATGGAAACGTTTGGACCGTCTTACCGTTGGCGGTGCTGACGTAGAAGCCCAGTCCCTCCTGAGGGCCCATCTTCAGAGGCGCCCCCTTCCAGCTGAACATGTCCAGAGCCGATTCGTCTCCGCTCACCGACGCCCGCGCCAACATCGCCACGTCGCTATGGAAACAACACGGATGAGACCAGGTGTGAAAACAGGCTCATTTCCACCTGAAACGTTCCTCTTATCGTCTTTAGATTTTAATGTGGTTTGCTTTAAAGGTCAAAATATTCAAACACTGCCTTTGAACTTTTCTGTCTCTCTTATCCTAATAATAATAAAAATCTAAATATTTATCTATAAATCACTTTACATGTAAATTTTAAAGCACTAGGGTCTCTTTCAGTTAGCTCCTCTGCTGCTGCTTCTTTAATCTGAACTAAAAAGTAATGATAATGGATTTAAAATGAAGTATTAAAGAATAACTTATAAATTACAACTGTTCCTGTGGATCTACATTTTTGATTGTGTGAAGAAAGATTCTGGTTTTTCTGTTTTCTCCTTTCACAATCAACATATAATGCATCTTCAAATAAAAACCAAAACGATAATAATGTTAGAAAGTGTCTTTGAAAACTCTTCCTACATAAATGAAATGGATTATTAAAGCTTAAAAATAAGTTTTTTATAAAGCAAAATCGGGGCTATAAACTTTGTTAAAGAGAAAAAAAATGAAAAGAAAAAGTCAAACTTCTCAAAATTACTTTTCAAATTAAAGTTTTTTTAGTTTCAAAGTAAATACCCAATTTAGCTCCACATTTTTTCCATCTTCCCCAAACAGATTTGAATTGATTATGAGAATGAAAGTTATTGATCTCATTTTAATTGATTAATTGCGACAGATTCATCTATAAATCTGTGAGCTACTTACACCCCAGGAGAGGCAGGCTTGAAAATGCAGCAGGTTAAAGGTTTGTTGTAGTCGTGCTTGACGAGGTGATTTCCTAAAAGTCGCCCTCTGGCATCTAATTTCCACACGGCCAGAGCTCCGTTCTGCCAAAACACAACGATTATTAAATTCAGAATGAAATCAGCGTTTCTGTTTTATTGACGTCATGAAGCAGCGAACCTGATCTCCGGTCACCAAGCGGCTTCCGGAGCCGCTCCACTCCAGCAGCGTGATGCGGGCCGTGTGGACGGCCGGCAGCACGGTCTGATCTCCGGACGGATGCGTGAGCAGCACCACCTCCCCGCTCTCCCAGCCCAGAACCAGAACCGGCTTTACGGGATGCCAGCGCAGCGCGGCGGCCGGCTGGGCCCGGTCCACATGGCAGCTCTTCACACACTCACCCTGAGTTTGGACAGGACCACAAAGAAACATCAGAACTGATGTTATCAGTGCAGATTCCATTATCAATATACAGTAAACTAATTAGAAATATGCACCATGTTGTATTCGATTCAAACTAACTTAAAACTGGATTAAAAATAAGAATCTCGCTGTGAAATGAACATTTTAAATGTTTTGACAGTTTTTGCGAAGGAGTTTTTAATACAATAAATTAGCCTCGTATGAAAATACATCCTAATTTATTGAATATGACTGTAAATGTTAATGAGATGGAGAAAACTCAGACGGCACGGCAGTAATGTAACAACCAGGTTATGGATTATTTAACAGAAAACCAATAAAAATCATAAAAACCTACAAAACAAATGGCAACAACCACATTTACACGTTCTTTCTAGATAATATATCTTAAATATTCCTCCGTAACTAATAATACACTTAACAAAAGTATAACAAATTAGCATAACTACTATTAACAGCTGAATATATATATATACATATACAAAAAAACCAAAACCATAGTAAATTTATTTATTTTTTTAAGTTGGTAAATAAAGAGCAAATGTTTCCAAACCCACAGGATTCGTTGATCATAATGGGAGGAATAAACAGTTAAGGACCTGATGGTAAATTAATTAATTCCCATGTTAAGGAGGGGGAACAGATTGGTTCAAACAGAAACATTTGTTCCTCTCCCATAATGTTGGAAATAAAGGGATTTCATCTTGGATATTTCTTAAAATACAAACAGTTCAATACGTCACGCAAACAAAACGGGAACCGATGACAGGAATCGTTTTTAACGGAGCTGAAGTAATGCTACAGCTAATCCACCCGACAGTCTGATCCCAGTTTACCTGCTGCAGGTAAAGATCCACGCTGCCACCGGAAGCAGGGCTGCTCGACGCCACAGCCAGGATGGGGAGCGTGGCGTGCCAGGTCAGGTGAGACGGCAGATTGCTTCTGTCAGGGGTTTCGATGCGGTGGTCAAAATACACCGCCATGTTCCCTCAGTAAGGCTGGATGGCAGAGATGGAGTTAGGAACATAATACCAAACTATGCATATGTGTGATGATTTATTTAAACTTACATTAAATCAGACAGAACTTTAGTCTTTATTCTAGAATAATCAGTAATCATGTTCTAGATATCTTTCTCACAGGTCTGATCTGGTAAAACAAACTTCCCTGGACAATAAATTGTCTCAGAAATTATTGCGATAAACAATAATATTGTTGTTTACCTGTATCTATATATTTTTAAGTAATATATAGGTAAAGGCATAATAATGCAAGTTTGCCCTCAAATAAACTTTTAAATTGTAAAGAACATTTTAAATATCCAAAATAAAACACAATCAAAAACAATACATAATAAAAACATAAAAACAATTGAAACCATAAATAAAATGGATTATGATTTCTATGTAAACAAAATTTCCCTTAAAAATATTAATTATCAGAATGTAAATGATCAAGCTTATTTTATTATTTACTTATTAGACAGGTTTAGTCATCCAGCCTGTTTTATTGATATTTGTACAGATATTTAATTTATTTGTTTACCGTCTTGCTGATGTTGTTCTTTGACTGTCTCTGTGTTGTTTTTCTTTCCCACCTTACTGCAAGGAAAATTTTTAAGGGCACAATAATAAAATAATACAGATACAGATCACTTCATTACTTGGGGTTATTATAGGTTGTGAATAGGAAGTTGATTCTTAAGAATCATTTAATTACAATGCTTAGTTTTTCAATTTTTGCAAAAAATCTTTTTATTTATTCTTTTTAAAATTATCCCACTCTACTGCACATTTCTTTTCATCAGATTTGCTAGTTTTAATAACTGTACTGTACTATTTGTCTCCCATTGTTTATTTTTATGTTATGACGCTACATGTTTACATTTGCCTGTCACTTGGCTTCTGGTACAACCGAATTTCCTCATATTAAATGCCATTTCCATTCTATTTTGGCTTACCTTCTGGGTAATTTTACTCTAAGGTTGCATTAACAACGTATAATATGAACACAGGCAGATTTAAATGAGATCGATTACGGTATCTAATACGTAACAGTCAGCTATCAAAAACGCCAGAGAGGTTATGTGTAAAAAAAAGACAAACCTCACAGCATCAATTAGCTGTTAGCATTAGCTTAGCTAGCAAAGTTAGCGCCTGTAGTGTCTTCCTCGCTGAAACACAAAAAAACAAAACCTACGAAACCTATTTGGCAATGAAGACTTACTTTACTGTCTCTCCTTTTCAGTTAGCGACACTTCGCTTTGACACAACGGACGGAGCGCGTCATATGGACCGTTACTTCAAGCGGTGTTGTCTACTGGAAAAGCGTCTTTCTCAGTTGCCCATGACAACCTGAGAGGCTACGTAAGGAGGCGTAGCGACGGAAAACAGCGAACGGAGCCGAGTCCGGACCGAAGATGGAACATTGATGGCGAGCGGAAGAAGAAGCCTGTACGAAAACCCATAAGATCACAAACTGCGCTATTTTAACATTTTGTTGTTGTTCCAATTATTTAGTAGAATATGTTGAAACAGTACTTTTATTATGATGATGTACAAAAATTAGCTTAAGCCTCCGATCACAAATTTTCTAGCTTTTTGTGCTGTTAGATTTTTCTGAGTATTCTGATTAGTTATGCACCAATTTCTTTAAAATAGTATTGTTGTGTCCCTTTATAAATGTTTGATCATTTACAGCTCTATAAACCCATTCTTATTGCTCATGGTAATATACAAGTGTTATTTATTAATAATAGTTTTAGAGTACTTCAAATGTACTCAAGCCAACATTAAGCTTGTTCTAAAATGGTTGGTGGAAGTTTCCATAATTCTGTTCCACAAAAGGGTAAAATATGGTTTAAAAAGTGCAATATTTTAAATAAAAAGGGAAAATTTCATTGGTATCGTAGATTTTTCAGCTGGTGAAACATTTGTGTTGATTCACACCAAACCCAACATGAGTGTTTAGTTCCTTCAATCTTAGCTTCATATTTACTCAAACAACAGATTGAGTAAATATTTTTCATTTTATTTCAGTAAAATTCATGATATCAAAATAAAATTAATGAATTTCCCTTAAAGTATTTTATACATCTTTACCAGGCTTGCCAAGCAACACATATTTATAAACTCATCAAATTCATTAGTTTACATGAGAGAGAGAAAAAAAAATCAACAAAAAAATAAAGATGTCTCAAACAAAAAGCATTTTAATTGGAGAATATTCCAGCTTGTACAGATGACTGTCACGACCGGCTGTAGTAGTACTTCCATCTTCCATTACTTCCAAAAGCTTTTCTGTACAGAAATATTCACAGGATGTCCTCTGGAAACAAACTGCTGCTTGTACCGGAAAGATGCTGGTCAAAAGGAAGTTATGTTTTAATCCTGATATTCAGAACTAAAACAGAAAGACAAGCAGGAATTCCTTTTAGGAACCGACTTATACACTGCAAAAACACAAAATCTCACCAAGCAATTTTGTCTAGATTTAGTGCAAATATCTTATTACACTACAAATAAGACAAAACAAACTTACAAGTAACTTTTAAAGTGACATAAGAACTTAGTTTTAAGATCCTTAATATTGCTTAAAAAAAATAACTAGTTCCACTGGCAGGTTATTTTACTTATAAAATGGAAAAATGTCTTATTAAAAGTGAAATAATCTGCCAGTGGAACTAGAACTAAGTTGCTAGGTGACAGGCTGAGCTCGGCTGAGGTTGCTAGGTAACAGGCTGAGCTCAGCTGAGGATGCTAGGTGACAGGCTGGGCTCGGCTGAGGATGCTAGGTAACAGGCTGAGCTCAGCTGAGGATGCTAGGTGACAGGCTGGGCTCAGCTGAGGATGCTAGGTGACAGGCTGGGCTCGGCTGAGGATGCTAGGTGACAGGCTGGGCTCGGCTGAGGATGCTAGGTGACAGGCTGGGCTCGGC
>NW_006800402.1:104945-108588 GCF_000485575.1 Poecilia formosa | reverse complement strand
TGCTAGGTGACAGGCTGAGCTCGGCTGAGGATGCTAGGTGACAGGCTGAGCTCGGCTGAGGATGCTAGGTGACAGGCTGAGCTCGGCTGAGGATGCTAGGTGACAGGGTGAGCTCGGCTGAGGATGCTAGGTGACAGGGTGAGCTCGGCTGAGGATGCTAGGTGACAGGGTGAGCTCGGCTGAGGATGGTAGGTGACAGGCTGAGCTTGGCTGAGGATGCTAGGTGACAGGCTGAGCTTGGCTGAGGATGCTAGGCAATGGAGCCAATGGAACTCATACTTTTTCTTCAATATTGTGTGATTATTGACTAAACAAGCTCCTACATCGTGATAAGAAAGTGATTTGTAAGTTAGTTTTGTTGGTAATATTTTGTATTTTTGCAGTGAATGCCATCACGTTGGTCACCAGTCCACTTCCTGTGTCCAGCTGAATGTTCCAGGAAGTGTAAAAAAAGCAAAGCACCTGCGATACTAAATGCAGGGTTTAAAGGACGTCCTGATCCCTATGATTGGAAAACATCCAGAAAACATCTGCAGCGTCATCTCCACCAGACAATCATCAGAACCTCTCCTCATGCAGATGCTGAACTGGTCACGACTCCAGGCTGAGGCCATTCGGGTTCTGCAGCTGCTTCTTGAGGTTCTGATCCAGCAGAACCAGGCTTTGCACAGCTAAATTACGGCAGTCAGCGTCCGGGTCCACTTCGGCCACATCTGTGGACAGACAACAACCAGAACCAGAACCAGTTTTTAGAAAGGGGAAAATAAACATTGTTTTAGTCGATTCTGTCTTTCAGTCTCAGTTCAATCTGAAACTGATTTTCTGCTCCAGGCAAAAAGAAAAAAGAAATAAAAACGGAGTGAATCGCATCACAGGACATCCTGGTTCCTGATCTCCTTCCCAGAAATCTGTGTGTGTGTGTGTGTGTGTGTGTGTGTGTGTGATGGGAGACTGCTGACAGAAATACAGTCTGCAGGTGGAGATGTGAACTTTAGGTCAGAAATATCCCATCATGCTTCGTTCAGCGTCAGATTTCCATGTCATGAAAATTTGGTTTCAGTTTCACAGAGAAACTTGAGACTTTTCCCGTTTTTAGGTTTTTATGTTGATTTTAAAATATAAAAACACAAAAGTTCAGCATGAATCTGTGGCAAAAGGAAGGAAAGATGAAGAAAATTAGAGAAAAAGGGAATAAAGAGACAGAATTAAATAAAGTAAGGAAAGAAGGAAGGAAAGGAAAGACAACATTCCTGAATCGTTGAAACCCAGAATGCTCTGATCTAGTCTAGTGTTTTATTGATCACATTTTCTTCTGTTATTTTTATTTTTTACCTGCCAGCCAGGTTCTTGTTTCCAGCAGCTGCTGGCTGAGGTCCATCATCAGAGCCTGACTGGGCATGCTCAGAAACACGGAGCAGACGGCGAAGAGGACGCCTCGCCTCACCGTCCTTCAGTGACAACAAACCAACAGAAACCATGAGGAACCCAGTTAGAAACCAACAAAAACCATTAAACCATTAGAAACCAATAAAAACTCCAGATTTTCCAGTCAGCCTGAGTCAGACGTACTGGTCAGCGTGGTACCGAACGGCCCACACAAAGTCCAACAACGCAGCTCCCATCTGTGCAGCTATCTGGGAATAAACAGCATGAGGATCAGCAGCAAACAGGCTAAACGGCTAGCATAGCTCAGTCAGATTAGCAGCTAAAGTCTGGATTAACAGAAATGTTAATATAATATAATATTATACCGGTGCGTTGACGGCCAAGTGCATGAAGAGGCCCAGCGTGTGGATCAACCTGCCCAGAACCAGGTGGTCACTGCCCAGCAGGTCAAAGGTCACCTCAGGCCTGCCAGAAAGGAGTTTTTCTTTAACCCATCAGTTAAAACTATTCAAATCTTCAGAGTGTCACTAAAATACTAACTTGTCGTAATTTCTGAGGAGAGGAAAGAAGAAGTATCCAGCAACAGGAGCGTAGCGGTTTGGAGCGGCTCCAGCTCCCGGCTGGGCGGAGCCCTGCAGGAACATCGACATGAAGCAACACAGGCAGCTGGACGGTCGTCTTATTTAACGCCTGACTTAAAGAATGGGACGATTTCTACAGAGGGAAACGTCTAAAAGTCACAGGAAACATGGTTTAAACCAGTCACAGTGGATTTAACAGCATGGTATTCCTTTACTAAAACTCCTGTTACCTGGCTTTAGTTTACTTCAGCTGAATCAATATTTATATTTTTAAAGGTTTCTATGACGTATCAAGTAAAAATATTCTGTCAAGAGACAAAAAAAAAAACCCAGAAGATTTTGTGTTTCTTCTTCATTTTCTCTGAAACTTCAGCAGCTGCTGTGATGTTTTCACTTCTGATGGATCCTAAAAAGGTTTCGCTTTATTTTGATATTTAAGTGCGAGTAAAAAAACAAAATTAGATTTGGGTATGTTATTTTAAACATCTACTTCAGTATTTTTTATTAAATTCCCTTTTTTTTTTTACTTCTATTTGAGTTTCTGCTGCCTCTAAAAACAAAACAAACAGCCATTTTCTGCAAATGAGTTCATGTTTTTTTGGTGTCCGGAAAATTCTGTTCCAAAACCACATTCTAGGCCAGTGAGCCGTTACCTAGCAACAGAGCCCAGTCCCGTTGCCTAGCAACGCACACAGAGCCCAGCCCCGTTGCCTAGCAACGCACACAGAGCCCAGCCCCGTTGCCTAGCAACCCAAGCCAGTCAGAACTTGCACCTCTAAAGATTTAGCAGTAATATTTCTGGTCGTTAAATGACTATTTAAAACGTTTAGCGAGGCGCTAAGACGAGCCGCGACCTTTGAGATGCGTTTGGTTTTATTCTGGATCCTCTTCTCCACTTCCTGTCTCCAGCTGGCGGCGCTGGTGCTCTGGTAAGGCGTCAGCTCCGAGGCAGCTGCGATAACTTTATCGGCGGCAGGTTTGGAAAGCTCCTGAGCCGCCAAGGCGAGGACCTGCAGAGCCCAAACATGATCAGATTTATAAAGACTTTAAAGATTTAAAAGTGGCTAAAGCTGCTGGTTTCACCTCTAAGATGTCCAGTCGCTGCCGCAGGCTGTAGTTCAGGGAGTAAAACTCTGTCGTCAAGTACCGAGTGACCTGAGACAGACAGAGACGGATGGATTTACGATGCGTAATGCGATCAGGCTGGACGAAGAGAATGAATCAAAGTCGTACAGGAACAGAGTCGACGGCGGCCAGAGCCACCATGGCCGCCTGCCGGAGGACCAGGAAGCCGCTAATGCCGAATCTGTCCTCCATGTGAAGAAGCACTTTGGTCATCTGGACACTGATCTGAAAAACAACAAAAAAATAACAAAAAAATAAACGAACCGGAGTCAAAAATGTCTAAAATATTGTGACAGGCCTGAGTTTAGTTTATTCATGCAAACCAGCAAATCTGAGACAGAGCAGGTGTCAAATAATGTCAAACAAGATGTTTGTAAACTATCTCTGGACTCTGGCTGCCGTGGATGTTTTCATTCTTTTGTTCAAATGAACAGATGAAATAAAAGAACAAAAACAAACAAGTAATAAAAAAGAAATAGCAAACCCAACATAAATATTCCTTCTGCTCTCACCTCCTTCGCTGCAAAGACGTTCCTCCTCACCAAACTCTC
>NW_006800402.1:103103-104471 GCF_000485575.1 Poecilia formosa | reverse complement strand
CAGAGAAAACTGAACAGAAAGAACTGAACAGAGAAAACTGAACAGAAAGAACTGAACAGAAAGAACTGAACAGAAAGAACTGAACAGAGAGAACCGAACAAAAAGAACTGAACAGAGAGAACTGAACAGAAAGAACTGAACAGAGAAAACTGAACAGAGAAAACTGAACAGAAAGAACTGAACAGAAAGAACTGAACAGAAAGAAGTGAACAGAGAGAACCGAACAAAAAGAACTGAACAGAGAGAACTGAACAGAAAGAACTGAACAGAGAAAACTGAACAGAGAAAACTGAACAGAAAGAACTGAACAGAAAGAACTGAACAGAGAAAACTGAACAGAGAGAACCGAACAAAAAGAACTGAACAGAGAGAACTGAACAGAAAGAACTGAACAGAAAGAACTGAACAGAGAGAACTGAACAGAAAGAACTGAACAGAGAGAACTGAACAGAAAGAACTGAACAGAGAGAACCGAACAAAAAGAACTGAACAGAGAGAACCGAACAAAAAGAACTGAACAGAGAGAACTGAACAGAGAGAACTGAACAGAAAGAACTGAACAGAGAGAACTGAACAGAAAGAACTGAACAGAAAGAACTGAACAGAGAGAACTGAACAGAAAGAACTGAACCGCGCCGTGCCTTCCAGACAGTCCCGTAGGTAACGAGGCGGCGCCGCCCGACTCGCCTCCACGTCTCCTGACATGTCGTACGGAGGCAGGTCGTCATCGCTGGATCCATCAGAAACAAGATTATTACATTTAAATCTAAGTATTGATTGAAATGAAAGTAAAAATCTGACTAAACGTCTCACCTGTCCAGGTCAGAGTCTGGATCGCTCTTTGACCTCTGGGAGACCGATTTGACCTGAGATGATTCTCTGGTCGCCTCAGACCTGCAGACATCAGATTCACCGAAAAAAGGTCACTGAGAGACAGAGAACCCAAGGGAGCGTTTAATCTGAGAACGGACAGAGGGAAGAACAGGAGAACGAAAGAACTAAAGGAAGAAAGAAAGAAAACAAAAGAACGAAATAATGAACAAATAAAACAACAATTAAGAGAAAAATAGAAGTACAAAGAAAGAAAAGAAAAAGAACAAAAGAAACAAGAAATTGTACCGAAAAAAACAAAGAATAAATGAACGAAAGAAAAAGTGAACGAAGAAGGAAAGAGTGAAAGGAACAAACAAAAGAAAGAACTAAAATAATGAAAGAAATGAATGAACAAAAGATCAAACATATTTGATCTTTTAAATATATTACTTTGTTTTTAAATCAAGATCTGCTCAAACTCACCAAGCAGCGACCTCAGGGTCACGGTCAGGGTCACGGTCAGGGTCACGGTCAGGGTCACGGTCAGGACACACG
>NW_006800402.1:89047-102992 GCF_000485575.1 Poecilia formosa | reverse complement strand
GTCAGGGTCAGGGTCACGGTCAGGGTCAGGGTCACGGTCACGGTCACGGTCAGGGTCAGGGTCACGGTCAGGGTCAGGGTCACGGTCAGGGTCAGGACACACGCTGGGGGTCATGAGAGACAGCAGCTCCTGGGTTTCTTCATTCTGGTCGTACTGTCACACAAAAACAGCACAAAGTTTCAGAGTTTGATTATTTTAACTTTATTTTCTTATTGTAACTTTTTCTTGTATTATTACATTAATTTTATTTTTGCTATTCTCATTATTTTGACGTTTTTCTCCATTTTACTTTCTGTTATCCTGAAGCTCCGGTCCTCCTCCTGTCCTCTCTGCCCAGCTTCCCTGTCCCTGCTGAGGCCACAGCATCATGCTGCCACCACCTGTCAGATATTCAGATTGTACCTCAAACTTGAGTTTGGTGCCGTTGAGATCCATCCGTGCGCTCAGACACTCGCCCACCACCATGCCCAGAGTCCTGATGCCGACCGCGCTGCTGTCCAGGTGGCTCTGCAAGCCGCCCAGCAGGCACTGCAGGAGGTCTGACAGAAAACAATGAGCTGAGTGAAAAAACAACCCGAGTTGCTAAAGGTCACAGAGTGATGGAGGAACAGATGAGGAAGAAAAGAAAACAGCCAGAAAAATTGCAACTAATGTCGCAAGACTTTCTGATGTTGTTCAGAACTGGAATAAATCAGAAGATCATCAGAAGTAGACGACGTTTTCATTTTGCACCTGAGCGAAGCTCCTGCAGCTCGGCGTCCGTCAGCAGGCTAGCAGCTAGCAGCAGCGTCTTGCTAACGTAGAGCTGCTGCTCCTGAGGCGTGTGTTTCACCGCGCTGGGGTTGGCCCAGGCCTGCGACACACTCCGCAAAACCTGAAGACACAGAGCAAACGCCAGGCAGCGTTCAGAAACATTTACAACAGACTCCAGCAGGAGGCCTGGGAAACATTTTTACTGTTTTCATGGAGGAATTCTTCCATTTCATTCTCCTAGAGTTTAACTCTCAACTCATATTATTCTGAATTTATTTTCATACTATTTCAACTTTATCATCAAACAACTTTTTTCATGCATTTTACCACTTTATTCTCGGATTATTATGACATTATTTTCGTATTATAATGACTTCATTCCAATATTATTACAATTATTCACAAATTGTTTCTACTTTATTGTAATATTACAGCTTTCCTCTCGTGCTGTCATAACTTCATTAAGCTAAATATCGTGTCGGTGCAGCGCTTTAGCATTAGCTTCAAAGAAATAAGATGTTGGAACTGTGCTTTTGCTGCAACATGTGATGCTAATCACATATAAAATGGTAAAGAGTATAAAAGTTGAACTGTATAATTTTGTCTTTGCTTTGAAATCTAATATTTTACAGTAATCATAGAGAAACGGACCTGGATGAGGAGTGGCCTGCGATCCCGGTCTGAGGCGAGGTAGCCGAGGACAGTCCTCAGGACGCGAGTCTGGAAACAAAACACCGTTAAAAACAACAACAGGTTATATAAACACATATATTCACTGCTGACCTACCTGGTACTTATACTGCAGCAGCAGCACTTTATGAGTCAGCACAAACTGAGCCTTTTTATTGGTTATCACCAGATTTCCAGCGATGCGGCTGAAGGCGTCCGGGCTGGAAATGGACCAAAGACAGAATCAGAACCTGCCCTCACCTGGTGCCTGTTCACCTGTCTGGACGGCTCACCTGTCGGCCGCCTGAAGCAGGCCGGTCAGCACGCTCTCCATGCAGCGCTCCGGGACGTCCTGCAGCAGCTTCCAGCTCACCCTCTGCCACACCATGTCTGAGCGCGTGCAGACGGCCAGGCGGGGCGCCATCACGGCCAGAACCGGGCCTGAACAGACACAGCAGGACGGGGTTTACTGCAGGACGGGGTTTACCGCAGGGGGCGCTCTAGAGCAGAACGTGGAGCTCAGAATGTCAGCGGTTTACTTCCACAGTTCACCGACAGCAGCCATTTTGTTCATGTATCTTTCTCTTACACATTGTCCACATATTTTGTTTTTGTTGGTCTCCATGGGTTCGCTATGCATTGGGCTGCATTGGGCTAACAAGATGGCATGAAAAAAAACTAAAATAAAATTCATATTTGGGTTAATAGGATACAGACAAAAGAAACCGGATTTTGCCAAAATTGGGTTTGAGCAAAAGAGACATTGTTTGGTTCTTTTTAGTCTCTTTTGCTGAATATGAACTCTAGTCTTCGTCCAGAAATCAAGTCATCTCTTTATGATGCCATATTTTTCCTCAGGAAGCCATTTTTCACATCTATTCGCTGCCATTAAATCTGTCAGCCTGTCCTGGTTTTAAACTCACCGCTGTGACCTTGGAGGCAAACTTTCCCAAGTGTCTGAGCTACGAATGTCAAAGAGCAATCGACCCCATCTGTGGAAGACATCAGAACAGCTGAGTGAACATAGAGATGGACAATCAATAACAATAAATATAACACATCTGATGGGATTAATATAAAAACATATGGAAGCATATTATGACATCAACATCAGATTCATAAAGTCATAATTACCTAACTGCCAACTAAAATCAGGTGAGGCAACGTTTACGCTAAATGAATGTAACAACTACTAAACAGGAAAATGATTAAATATTTCTGTAATATTGTCAAACAATAACTGTAAATTTTAAATATTAAATTTACATAATCAGATGGACCAAAATATAAAGTTCAGCAGTAATTTTAGTATTTAAGGATCAAAATGACAATCATTCAAATAAGGAACAAAAAAATAAAATCAGGCAAAAGAAAATTTTTCTAAATCAGTTTCTTTCAATAAAACATGTATTAAACTTTAATAAAAAACTGCAGGTGAATATTTGGTTAAAACATGTTTGTTTTTCATTTAGAGAATCCAGAAATTTTACTCAAGTAAGAGTAGCAATACTTTATAATAAAATTATTCAAGTAGAAGTAAAAGGTACAGCGCAGCAAAAATACTCCTAAAAGTAAACTATAATACTGTAAGTAAATCTAACTACTAGTTACTAATGAACTCGGCTCCGGTGTCCTAGCAACAACCTGCTAGCTAAAATGGCGCCAACGCCAATCTCCGCTAGGTAAAGTGGCGCCAACGCCAATCTCCGCTAGCTAAAATGGCGCCAACGTCAATCTCCGCTAGCTAATCTCCGCTAGGTAAAGTGGCGCCAACGCCAATCTCCGCTAGCTAATCTCCGCTAGGTAAAGTGGCGCCAACGCCAATCTCCGCTAGCTAAAGTGGCGCCAAACAATCTCCACTAGCTAAAGTGGCGCCAAACAATCTCCGCTAGCTAAAGTGGCGCCAACGCTAATCTCCGCTAGCTAAAGTGGCGCCAACGCTAATCTCCGCTAGGTAAAGTGGCGCCAAACAATCTCCGCTAGCTAAAATGGCGTCACCTCTGAGGGCGCGGCAGGTCCTCTCCAGAACGGCCAGCATCTCCGAGGCCAGTAGCGGGTAGAACCGCTGGGGCGTGAACAGCGGCCGGTTGTTTGGGTGCAGCCTGTTGGCGGTGAGGTCCGGCAGAGCGGCTAACCGGGCTAGCAACGTCTCTCTGAGCTGGGCCGAGTCCGACGGCACCGAACCGAGGCAGAAGGACCACAGCAGGTCCGCCAGGCGGCCGCTCTGCAGGAAGCGCTCCGTAACGCTGACCAGGCGGTCCAGACCCGCGCTGGGCCTGCAGGGAGCGGACAGAGGACTTCATCAGCCAGGTCTGGACGATAAACTGCCCCAGACATTATTGCAATAAACGATAATATTGTCGTTTTGATGCAATTTTCAACTAATACAATAATAATGGCTTATAATAATGGCTATGAAAGATCAATTAACTTTAGTTTTGTACAGAACAGAAACATTTACACTGGGACTGGCAGATTTCTTAAAGGTACAGTATGATGTTTTTCTAGGCACATATTTACATTTTATACTATAATCAAGTAACTATGTTTCCTTCAGGGAAGGAAATATCCAAAATAAAACAACCAAAATCTATACGTAAAAATGGAAATAAAAACTACAAAAGACCTGAACCATAAATAATGATAAAGATAAAGATTATCTAGTCTTTAAACAAAATTACCCTTCAAGAAATATCAGACTGTAAATTATCCGGCTCATTTTAATGTAGGATTTAAAATACCCTTTCCTTTCTTTGCATTTTGCAGTGCCTAAAGTACATAGAAAAGGCAAAACTCTGAAACAAAAAAATAAAAAAGGACATTTTTGAGTATCATGAATCCACTTTTCAAACTCAGAAAAAATGAATTCATTAAAAATGTCTGAGATCAATCTCCGATTTTTTTTTCTTTTCTAGCAAATATCTGACTTTTCAATCTCTGAAATTTTATGTTTTCTAGAAGAACATGTTTGAGATTTAGCTCAAAAGTTTAGTTTATTGCTCTTCCTTCATGTCCCTGATATGTCGTCGTAGTTATTAATATTTTAGATAAAAAACAGATCATTAGCTCGTCTCACCGGAGCTGGGTCACGGCCTCCATCAGCACCAGCAGCGCCTGATCCGGCGGCCCCTTCAGGAACAGCGGGTCCCACAGCTGGGAGCGCTGGGCGGCGGACAGGCTGTGGGTCCAGTCAGCCTGGAGCTGCCCGACCAGAACCCGCAGGGTTCGGCTGTAGTGGGTCCTCCGGAACTCCTCCCGCTCCGCCGCGGTGCACCTGCTGCTTTCAGCCCCGTCATCTAAATAAGAGTTTAGCGTTTCCAGGGCGTCAAAAACGTCTGTATGATCCGCGGAGGAGGAGAGCGTCCGGAAGCACTGGGCCACTTTCAGCCGAACCTCCGAACTTATCGAACCCGACTCCATTTATATTAACATCTAACTTAACATCTTGCTGAGAAATGAATCCATAAAAATAATACAAAAAAGTTTCCCCTCTAATTCAGGAAAAGATGTTTCGGTGTGATTATTCTTGATTATTCTCGGAATCATATGATGCTGATTTCAGTAAATGATCAGTTTAACTTTAGCTTCGTCAACTCAACTTGCTAAAAACGTGCAAAATGCATCTAATTAAACATCCACCAACTCGTCCAGTCATAGAACTACAACTACAACATTTTATCAACAGCTAACATTTGAAGCTTCAATGGAAATATTGTGGAAAAACGTGAAATATCGACAGCATTTGATTCTCCGGCGTCCTTCATCAAAACACGCCCGGAGAGTGCAACAGCTGTAACTTTGGTTCCGGGTGTCCAGTTGTACCGTGATGGTTATGATTTCGTCGCTTGTAGTTTTTCATGACTTAATTGTTTTGTAAATGTTTTTTTAAATAAATTAGTGCGTCTGCATCGTTTGATTGGAAACGTTTAGGGGGAATAATTATGAGAAAAGTTATTTGGGTCTCGATCTTCATTTTAACTTAACTCATTGGGCAATAATGTAGATCGAAGACAATGTAATCACAATAGTAAAAAATATTTACCCTTTTATTTAAAAAAAACAACCTATTTTAGCTTTTGGCAGTTGTGATCCTAGACCAAATTTACAAGTGCTGGCAAAGTGCGACCAGAACAAATGGAAGGAAAACTAAAAACACAAAAAGTTATCTTTATTATTTTAAATTAAGCAAGTCAAAAGGCCACTTGTGGCTCTGGAGCTGCAGAATCCTGATTCTCTCTCAATAAGTCTTTATTATTTTTTTTACTTTACTGCTAAAATAAAAACTGAAGGTGACTTGCTGCATTTTTACTGAGGAAAACTGAAACATTTCTCTTTGCTGGACTATCTAGTCAGTGTGCATTAAAAACTTTTATTACCTCCAATTAATCTGAACTAATCTTTCACACCAATATGGCTTTCATTTTAAAATCTGTAAAAACATTCAGTGCAGTAAATATTTCCAACCAGCAGGTGGCGCTAGAGGCTTAATGTCTAGTCAGTAAAGTGATTGTTGGTGTTAATCAGATTAAATGCATAAATGTCAAATTATGACAAAGATGTTGCAGATTTTTTAAGTGCTTAATAAAAACAAAACAGTTCATTTTATTCCATTTATTTATTCTATTCTTACTTCCACTTTTTACCTTTAAATTCTCTTACAATAAATGACATATTTCCCCAGTAACAATTAGGAGTAAATCATTTGTAGGGAGCTCCAAAAATATTATACAGCTGTACCCAATACTGTTATAATTTATACATTAATTATACATTTATCTTTGAAAATAGGAATAAATTTACTTCTTACAGATTCTCTTTTCTACAGTATTTGCTTCCCGTCCTTCTCCGTCACACAAGCTGAACACGACTGATGGCGACGCCTTCAGCAAACCTTCAGACACGTTTGAAGGAAACGGGAAAGAAGTCCGCAAAAATGTTTATATTTACAGCTCAGATGTTTAACGCACAACTTAAAACCAACTGACTTTACCCAGGGGTCATCAGGTTCAGAGAGAGACAGTGTTTAGACTACAGGCAGAGCCGGACCAAGGTAGAAGCAAACCGAGCACCAGCTTAGCACCTTAGAGGCAACAGACAAGCAAATTATTTTTGGTTTAAGAGGCTAACATCTTAGAAGTAGCATTAGAAGAAAAATATTTTTTGTAACTGATGGTAGTTTGGGGGCCCAAAATCAAGTTCTGTCAAAGGCCGCAGATTTTTTTGGACTGGCTCTGCTACCATGTCAGTTTCTTTCAGAAAAAATTCAGAACAGGATCAGTCTTTGGTAATTTTAAAACCAGGAAATAAGATGATGGATCAGGTCAAAGTGCAAATCTAATCTACAAAAAAAAAAAAAATAATACAGGCATAATGAAACACCTAGATGCGTCTACGTCGTATTTTCACTCAAAGAAATCAGGAATTATTCAACTTTAAACCTTTTTTCACCCTTGTGAAAGCCAGGAGGTTTTAAAATGTCATCTTACTGATGGTGGCTCAGAGACGTACAAGAACTCTGGGCATCCATGCAGGACCCGACTCCCTCCGGGAAGACAACAGGAAGAACTTCACGGAAGAGCGCGCCGACCTCAGGCGGCCATCTTGTGCAGCTCAGCTAACTCTTACCTCGCTAATAAACTCTCCCGCCGTGTTATCGGTGTCAATAAATGTGAATTCAATAAAGCACAAACATATTTGTTTCAGCAGAACAGGTCGGTGTGAGCCGTCGACGAATAAATACCGGCGTGAGACGAAGAACCCCGACGGAAACTATACACGCTACATGCTACAGGCGACCTCCGTTCCTCTGCTGCGACTAGAAAAATACCTAGAATCTAGAATGAGTGTAGAAAAAAACTTTACAAGACATTTACATCCAAGGCCATTGTTTTTTTGTTTTTGTCTTTTCCTTCATGGAGTGGCGAGTGAAGAGCAGTGAGAAAGAGGCGAACAGAGTGAAAAAACGAGGAAATCTTAGACGTACTGGTGTCAAAGGTCGTGATATAAATCCACATCCAGGTCGGCGTTGGAGTCCAGAATCAGTTCATGATGTCTTCATCCAGCAGAAGAAAAGAAGAATCACCTCCATTAATTTCCTGCATTATTGCTACAAAAAACGTCTGAAATCTCCAAGCTTGATGCTCGGAGTTGCATTTAAAGAAACGCTGCAGAATCATCGATGGTTCGACTCAACATGGCGTCGTAATGTGATACTTTTCGCTCTTCAACAGATTCCTACAAATTATCCCTTCATAACATTTCATCCCACTTCCAAAAACAACAAAAAAAACAAATCATAGTGCAAAACATCCGCTAAATTCTTAACATACAACTTGTCAAAATGCCGGCATTTCATAGTTGCAGTAAAAACGTTGAACTTTCCTGCTTCACTCAGCAAGACGACGCTGGGATCAGGCGGGCTGTACTGGGATGGTCGGGATTCATTTAAAGGGACAGCGCAGAATTACTGAACTGAGGTCCTGATGAAGGGCTATGAGCAGTCAATATCTTACCCTACAGTGTCATGCTCACTTGGAGTCCTAATACAGAGTAAATCCAGAGTTAGCTTTAGCCTCAAGCTAACCGTTACATTGAGTTAAGCTTTTTTTCTTTTTAAACAAAAACTGCTGAGTTTGTAGATGGAGAACTAAAGAGGTGGTGTGTCTCCAATAATCTTCCTGTGTGAAACACACTGATCATAACAAGTACCAGACACACAAACAAATCAATTTATATAAATGTTTAGCTTCTTACATTGCTTTAAAAAAACAAAACAAAAAAACACAATCCCGACTATAAATGCTTCAGTTTTTCCATTCTTCATAGGCGTTTCACACAGGAAGACTATTGGTGGTGCACTGCCTCCAGCCTCCATGCAAACAATGATCATCTCTGTTCAAATTATCAATGTGATTTTTGTGAATTTGATTAATCTTTGGAGGTTACCTGCTAATTCTTTTCGTAGTAGCCATTAGCTTCACATTTTTCAGACAGGAAGACTTTTAGTGGCGCACCGCCTCCAGCGATCTGTCTCTGTAAATTACTGTTTAAAGGTTAATAAGATTCACATAAACCCAACTGATGTTTTTGGAGGTTAACGGCTAATGGCTAACTCGTTGGGATTAGTTTCTGGGGACGAGTTCTCTGGATTTATCCTGAATCGTTGCGGACAGAGAGAAAGAGGAAGTGCTTATTTTGCGCAGCTGGCCCTTTAAATGTTTGTAGTGCTGCTCCAGCCCACCTGACATCCAGGACCCTGTTTCATTGTAAACATAAACCAAACAATAAATCACTTCTTTCATCTTGTTAGTTTTCTCCCCTACAGGAATGATTGTTTTATGCTTTTCACCGCATTTAGTGTCGCCATCTTGGTTCACACAAACACAGAAAAAGCAAGGGAACGTTTCTCACACACACACACACACACACACACACACTCTCTCTCTCTCTCTAAAGGAAACCCTGGAGGAGTTTCTGGTCAGGAGAAACCTCCCTCATCGGGTTGAGCTATAGAAACGGACCGTCGCTGACCCGACCTGCGCTTCATGCGGTTGGTGAAAACACGACTCAGCCTGGGTTGGGTTTCCTCGGGTCGGACCGAGTCACTCGCGGTGCGCTCAGCAGAATTAAATACTTTGATCAACCCTCCTTTAAGGCGTTTTGGTAGAACTGGCGGATCGGTTTTAGGTCGATTAGAAGCCGATTGGGAGTAAAGAAGGATCTAATCTACGCTTGCATTTCCACATTCATCCACCAGGGGGGGCTCGGGTTCCTCCAGCCAAATACATGGAAGTCACCAGAACCCAACGGCGCCAACACACACATCCACACAAACCGAAAAGAAACGAAAACAAGCTCATCTTTTACTGACAGCCTTGGACTCTAGAAATTTATCGTCATTTTCTAATCCAGTTTGGAGTCATGAGTGTTGAAAGAAGGTCCAATAAATTAATTTTTACATCCTCCCTTGTTTTCCTGGTTCCAGATGTTCGATATAAATAAGTTTGCAGCCTGTGGAGCCGGCGGCGCCCGTTCCTAATCGGACTATTTGACCTCCAGGATGGAGGGGTTGGACTCCATGATGGCCACGATGATCTTATCGATGTAATCCTGGAGCCGGTAGTTGATCTCCTCCTGTTTGTGAACGGCCTCCATCAGCTGCAGACAGACGGACAGAAGTTGGTCATAAACACGAAGCTGACACAGAAAAACTTGAGACCAATGCATCCAGGATCTACAGTCGATCACGGATCTTTAAAATTTCTGACCTGCCGGTTCCGGTTCTGGATGAAACTGATTTTTTTTGTCTGAAAAGTTGCTACATACAGCAACAGAATTTTACTGGAGTTTGTCCAACAGTAAGTAGATCATTATTACAGAGGTTAAAAGCTCGAAACTATAAAACTAAACTTCCTCTGATGTTCTCCATTGAGCCTTCCTGTTATCTGCTGAAGTCTTGCTCTCTCTCTCTCTATTGCAGCCAGAATAAAACAAATCCGTCTCAACATGTCACCGTTTCCTTCTAAGCAGTTTCCTCCATCTTTGTTTTTAAACATCAAACTTCTACTGTAAACGGCGAACCGAGTCGTCACTCTGTTAGTTTTTACCGACCCGTTTCTGATTCGGGTTTGTTTTAAACTCACTTCGGCCCGAGACACGGAGCTGATCTCAGCGGCCAGGGAATCGGAGAAGGAGGCAGACATCAGGTTCTTGGCTCCCTGGATGCTCAGGTTGATGATCTGTCCGTTCAACTCGTCGTTCTGCTCTTTCAGAGTTCGGTTGTCCTGGAAACAAACCGTCAGATTTTAAAACCTGTTAACACCAACTGAAATTGGGCCTCTGTCTCTTTAAGAAGTCCCTGCTCTTTCTGAAGCTCCGCCTCCAGGAAGTCGTCCCAACATGGCTCCTCTATTAACCCTTTAACGTTTTTACCAACGTTGCTCTGAGCAGCAGCTCCTATAATGAGCTCAGCAGCTGTTTGCTAATTGCTGCTGGCTAGTCTGAAGGAGCTGATGTGGGAGGAGCTGCGCCTGGAAGGCGGAGCTAAGGCCAACCAGGCGTTTTAACAGCAGAATGGTTGCCATGGAGATTAAAGGATTTCTCAGACATGATGAAAGAATCAAAACTCCAGGCTCGTTTTTAACGAGGGAAAAACATAAAAACACGATGGAAAGATTAAAGTTAATTTTCCATGTTACTGTCCCTTTAAGACGCTGCAGCAGAGCGGGACATTTGTTCACCTGTTTGAGTCTTTTGATCTCCTGCTCCAGCTCAGCCTCCCGGGTCCGGGTCTGGTACTCCTGCAGCCCGGCGCCGGGGGTTCGGCCCCGCTTGGCCTCGGCCTCCAGCTTGTAGAGCTGAAGATGCTCCAGCTGCTTCCGCAGATCTTCGATCAGCTGAGGGGAACCAGAGAAACGTTAGAATCTGCCTAGCAACAGCTGAGTCCTGCTGCAGAAGCCCCGCCCTCCGGCCCCGCCCACCTCCTGGGTGCTCTCCTTCTCCTTCTGGTTCTGATGGCGCTCGTGACTCAGCTTGTCGGCCATCTTCCTGCGGGACTCCGTCTCCTCGTTCAGCCGGTCGGACTGAGTTTCCACCTCGTCTTCGAGCTTCCGCTTCTCCTGGAAACCAGAAAGAAAGGATGAGCAACCGGAAACGAAATCAGACAACAGAACGAGAAATGAGATGAAACCCGTCCCACCTCCTCTAGTCGCTCGATGTTTGCTCTGAGGCAGGGAACGCAGGACCGCAGCTCGCTGTTCTCGTCGTCCAGCTGCTGCAGCCTGAGCGACAAACACTCGGAGTCATTCACCAACGTTTCTGCTTCGCAAAACTCAGATTATTAATTTGGCTTTAAAATATGAAGACAGAAGTAAAAAATTACATTTTCTTAAGTCTTGAAAATAAAACATTTATTTTGTTTATGCTCCAAATAAGTTTTATGAAAATTTATTTGAAACTAAAAAACAGTTAAAAACTTCTCAGATTAAAGTTCTTTTTTACTGCTTTTTCAAATATTTTCTTTTTCAAATCTTAATTCCAACTTTCCATTTTCTTTCCAGTTTCCAATGTTTAGTTTTTTTTTCCACAGTTGTCCTAAATAATCTTAAACTGAGTTTATGGCCCCGATTTCTCTCCATACTCCAGATTATAATCCCGGCTCAGCAGCAGGTCTGACGCCAGGCCGTGACCCGTCTCCTCACCGGGCCTGGGCGTTCTCCAGCTCCAGCCCCTTCTCGCGCTCCAGCTTGCACAGCGCCTCCTTGTGGCGGCGGTTCTCCTGCTGCAGCTGCTCGTCGGCCTGCAGCTCCTGCTCCTTCAGCTGCTCCTCCAGCGCGTTGGCCCGGTGCACCAGCTGCAGGTTCTCCTGCCGCAGCCGGGCGTGCTGCTCGCCCGACGCCTCCGACTCCTTCTCCAGCTCCGCCACGCGCCGCTCCAGGAGCAGCACCTGGGAAAGGTCAGAGGTCAGGACCAGAGACTGGGCGCTGGATGTAAACTAGAGATATGAAACCTTCAGTTTATGATGATTCTATTCCAACTTTTAATTCAAAAACTACTTTTTCTGTTCAATCGGTCCAGAAATTCAGCTTAAATTACGTGGAAAAAACTGTAAAAAAATAGAATATTTATTCACAGGGGAAGCATCATGGAAAATAAACTTTTCTGACTTCCTGTCAGGTTTTAAGGTTTTTTCCTCATCAAGAACAAACCTAAAGAGTCGCCTTGATTCTTTCATGCATGTTTGAGAAATCCTTTAATCTCCATGGGAACCATTCAGCTACAAAACGCCTGGGTGGACCTAGCCCCGCCTTCCAGGCGCAGCTCCTCCTCAGAGGGGCAGCATTGCATGGCGGCCATTTTATAGCACAATCGGGTACCTGCGTTACCTTCAGTTGTTATAAAAATGTCATTTATGTCCAATATAAAGAAATTTTGCTTCCTGATTTATCACCTTGAAATTGGGCCTGTTTCTTTAAGAAGCTCCGCCTCCTGGAGGCCAAGATGGCTCCTATATTAACCCTTTAACGTTTCTACCAGCGTTGCTCTGAGCAGCAGCTCCTATAATGAGCTCAGCAGCTGGTTGCTAATTGCTGCTGGCTAGTCTGGAGGAGCTGAGAGGGGAGGAGCTGCGCTTGGGAGGCGGGGCTTGGTCCACCCAGGTGTTTTAACGGCTGAACGGTTGCCATGGAGATTAAATGATGCATGAAAGAATCAAAGCACTTCAGGTTTATTTTGGATGAAGGAAAAACATTAAAAATAGAATTTTTTTTTAAAAAAGTCTGATTTTACTGAATAATACATTTTTTAAATTATTCAAATTGTACGAGTGACAACGATATGCAGTGTGCAGTAAAGTTACACAACTAAATCGCATTTTAAAATCTTTCAGTATTTTGAATTGATTTGCAGTCCCGTTGCCAGGAATTGATCGATTATTGAATGTTTTTTATCGTCACCTTGTCTGTGATGTCGTTGTCGGCGAGCTCCAGGATGTCCCGCGTCAGGTCGCTCATGGTGTCCAGAGTCATGGAGCTGTTCTGCAGCAGATGCCTGTGGGAACCAGGAGAGTCAGAGCGGCGCTCGCCGATGGCTGCTGACCCGACGGAGAGCGCTTCACTCACCTCGCCACCTTCTTGCTGGAAAGCCGCTTCCCGGCGCTGCAGGGAGACAGGAAACACGGTGAGGGGAGAAACGGTCACCAAAATAAAGCTCAGCGACTCACAGCAAACAAACCGCCGCAGGTTTACGAGGCTAAAGGCTCTGATGGAGGAGCAGATTCACATGACAGAAATATAAAATACAAGTTTTAGATTCATCATCAGGACTGATGACGAATCAGTAAAACTGAAAGCCTGATTGGTCTGTTGATTCATGTTACCAAGAGTTCCTTCACAGTTTTAATGTCCAGATTCTTTAAGTTTCCCAACTTAAACGTTCTGGTTTAAGTTGGATGAAACTGAAGAACCAGCAGGAAACACGGCAGGTTAAATCAGAAACCTGAGCGACGAAACAAAAAGGAAACCAGGACAGAAACAAGGAAGGAAACAAATATTCAGGCATAATTTTTTTTCGTTTGTCCACCTGGATTTTCAGATTTTGCTCTTAATTTTTCAAGCTTCATTCCACATTTTTCTCCAGGTGGTTTAAAAACCTGGAGTCTAAATTGATCCTGAATCAGCAAATCTGCTCCAAAACCAGCCGGTTCTGTCCAGCCTTTACAGTCATGAAGGAAACGAACAAAACAAACTTTACTTCAAATAAATCAGACATATGGCAACGGTTGACGGTCATCTTTCATCAAAGTAAACTTTGTTTTTAACTCATGAAACTAAAGCCACAAAAAGAAGCTGGGATGGAAACAAAACGGGATCAGAACTTTATAAACGTGAGGATGTTCAGCACAGCACACCGAGTTTCTACCAGTTAGCATGCAGACATGAGGGGACATGCAACCTAATCAGCACCGCAGACATGAACAGCAGCAGCAGCAGCAGCTCCTGCAGCAGCAACAGCTCCTGCAGCAGCA
>NW_006800402.1:79717-88995 GCF_000485575.1 Poecilia formosa | reverse complement strand
GCTCCTGCAGCAGCAACAGCTCCTGCAGCAGCAGCTGCAGCAACAGCAGCTGCAGTGTGTTACCTAGTCATCTCTAGGAAATTGAGGCGTGTGGACAGATCCTCCAGGCGACTGATCTGCCTGTGACACTGGCTACAGAAAAAGTCCAGCGCCTCCTCCCTGAGGAAGCTCTGGAAACAGTCAGGGAGGCAGGCGGGGGCGCTGGAGAGGCAGGAGAGAAGAAAAGAGGAGGAAGAGGAGGAGCAGGTGAGTGGCAGACAGGAGGAAGTGAAGATGTGTTCAGGTGCGACAGGAAGTCCCGTAAAGCAGAGCTTTAAAGAGTTAAAGAGATGTGAGGCTGTGGTTCAGTTCTGGACAAAACAAGAGAAAAACAGTGGATTCAGCTAAGAAAGGTGTTCAAAGTGAGGCGCAGGGGCCATCTGTGGTCCTAGGTGGGCAGTAATGAGGACTGCACAACAGCTGCAGTATGTAACTTTGTAACTTTAATAAAAGAGAAGAATAATCCTTTTTGTCCTTCTGGTGGTCCTTACAGATTGTGACAAATGAATAACCCATTAAACTGTAAAGTGTCTGCGTTTTTTTAAAGACTAATGCTGAACTAAACTAAGTACTGCAGTACTTTAACTAGACAAAAAATACTTTTACTGCAGTCCATATTTTTGTCATTATTTTGACTCTAGTGTTGAGTCACTGCTGTGAAAAAACGCTTTGCTAAGCGGCGTCTAAGCTGGAATATGGAGGCAGGAGTGTGTGTGTGTGTTTGTGTGGACATGCACAGCAGTGAGGGTGACTGTCTCCAAACACAGTGACTCATTCACACTGAGTGGGTGAAGTTTTATCTCACCAACCGAAGCTGGACATTTAGTATCAAACTCACTAAATTCACTTCAGAAAGAAACAAACGGATTCAGCTGGTGATCATTTTAAATTTATCCTGGTTTAAAATGCTGGAACATTCTGCAGATTTTTTATTTAGGCTCATTTTATAAAATATTAGAAAGAAAAATGAAAAAACAAGGTTTGTCCATTTTCAGCAAATTTAAGCGCTTTAATGATTAGTTTTCAAACTAAACTAACTATAAACTAATAACTTAACGTTTTGTTAGTACTCAAGAACAATTAACTAAGTTTTATGTTTTGAAAAGTCAAAAACAAATTTTAATAATGTTTAATGTGTTAATCTAACCTTCACTTTCATTACAGACCAATAATTTATTGAGCCGATGGGATAATAAATATTCCTCACATTGAAATAATCCAGTCAAATGGAGGTAAAGTAAAACACCTTCCTGCTATTTAAATGTTCAAACTGTTTAAAGTTTTCAGGCATTTGATAAATAGAAATTAAGAAAAGTTTATTCTGATTTAACTTCAGACATGGAGGGAAATTTATTTTCCTTAGGCATATGTAAATATCTGGTTTCAACTCTAAACATTTTCCAAATTTATGTTTTTAATCAAATGTTGGATTTTTTTTTACAAAACTGAAGTTTGGATATAAATCACTTTACAAACATTGAAAAAAAATCTCAATAAATTAAGAATTTTAACCATTAAATTAAATAATTTAATTCCTTTTTTTAAATAAACGTTTTATTCAGACATTCGTTCTCCAGCAGCACTTCTGATTAAACTCGTCTAGTTTCAGTCGACATAATTCATTTAGTGCTGAAACTCTCAGCATCACCAGCCAAGTTATAAAACCAAAACATTTTTATAACTTCCAGCCGTTTCATTGCAGGGCCACCAGTTCACTCCCATAATGACCAGCGATTTACAAAACCAGCCAGTTAGCCGCTGAGCTTCCTGGAGAGGCCCCAGTGGGAACTATGCTTCATCCGGCTTAAAAGCGTCGAGGAGGAAAAGCAGCGAATGAGAACCTGAATCAGAATTTATGCGACTGCAGAGAATTTATTCCATTTTCCAGCTGAACTGGATCAAAACGGAAACGTTTGTTACATTTTCAGCTGCTGCGGTTCCACATTTAACCTGGCCTGTGGGGGGCGCTCCTGGCCCCTCCTGGCCTGTGGGGGCGCTGCACCAAGAACCACTGCAGGAAACGACAGAATCCTCTGAAGGACCTCCATCCACAAAACAAACCGAAATGTTGCAGCATCAGATTTTAGCGGTTGAAGGATTTCTCTTGACTATCAGATTACGAACATTTCTCGTGCTAGCGCTAGGCTAGCGAGAATGTTTTGGTTGCATTACCCAGAATGCCCTGCGCTGTAGTCCACTTCCTGCTTTTGGAGCGTCTATGGTCCACTTGGTGTTCACATGACTTGAAACCGAATCAGAGTTCACTTCAACCAAACTGAAACCCAGACTTTCAGGACCAGAGTTCAATTCTTTGGTCTGATTACGCGTTCACCGAACCGGAGCTGGGACTGGACTCGGGTCGAAGCGGACCGGACCCGGACACGGAACCAGAGCCGGGTCGGGTCAGGGCGGTCCCGGAGCCGGGGAGGGGCAGACCGGACCGGACACGGAACCAGAGTCGGGTCGGGTCAGGGCGGACCCGGAGCCGGGGTGGGGCGGACCGGACCGGACACGGAACCAGAGTCGGGTCGGGTCTGGGTGGACCGGACAGCTGAATGCGTCGTTAGCATGTTTTAGCTTTCAGCGGGTCTCTATCGGTGCTGGAGAAACAAACTGTGCTGAATATTTTCCGGACCCGGTCAGAACCATCTGTCCCACATTAAACCTCTTGAAGTAGCTCCTTTGAGCTCGATGGACTAGTCCAAGTAACTCTCCATCCATCAGAGGACGAGGCAGGTGGGAGTAAAACGCATTCGATACATTTTTCCTGTGAAGGTTAAATCAAGCAGCTGCGAACGCGGCGACAGTGTTTCACCTCTTATCAGAGAGCATGATGGGAAACATTGTTTCTGCAGCGTCTCGTTTAGAAATGGCACCGAGGCGCTACCATGGCGACCGCTCCTACCTGGGGGAAATGACGGCGGAGACGTTGATCTGCTCGGGCGGCGCGGCGTCGCCCTGCCCCATGGAGCCGTCCGCGCTGGTCTCCAGCAGCAGGTCCGACGTGTTGCTCTCCCCAAAGTCCTCGAAGTGCTCCTCCTCTCCGCTGATGACCGTCACCAGGGAGTGGCTGTGGAGCTCCGAGTTCAGGGAGAACCTGCAGGGGGCGCCGACACATCGGGTTACTGAGATGTGTGCAACACCAGAACCACAAAAAGTTAACTTCAGGTCCAAATCGAGAGGAAGGAGGAAACCTATAAAAGATGGTTAGCCGGATGCTAACAGCAGCTCAGATTTAAAGGAACAGAGGATTCAAAGCAGCACTTGGACACTGTTGAGTAAAAAAGTTGTGCAATTCTTTACTTCGGTATCTTTTTACTGGAGGAGCCAATCAGAAAGCATGCAGGCTGAACAAAGCTGGTGTATAAACATGAGGTCTCACTTCAACGTTGGTTTGGTTAAAACATGTTTCTTCTTCCTTCACCAACTTTTCTCAGTGAGTCGAGCATCCAGAAAGTTCACTGAACTCCAAGAGCAGTGACCCTGAATATCACAGCGTTTTACATCCGTTTCCCCCAATGAATAAGTAAAATTAGCTACTACCATCTTCTGGCTGCACATGCAGAGAAAAGTTTCTTTACTGAACACAAATTTACAGATTGAGTTTAAAAACAAAAACTTCACATTTATAAAAGGCTTTTTGTTGCCTGAGGCATAAAGTCCCAATAAAAGACACTGGATTTTGTGTTAATGCGACAAAATGAGGCTGAAGGGTGAAAACACTTCCTGCCTCCGTTTAAAGACAGAAGAACAAACCGGTGCAGCGCCCAGAACCCGGCCAGGTTTCAGAGTAAAAACCAGACAACTAATCTTTCCCCAGGAACCGCAGCAATCTGGTCAAGTTCAACGGCTGCTCGTTAAGCTAATCTGCTAATTCACATTAATCCCAAGGGCTCCTCCTGTACTCTTGGTAAATCTCAACCTCTGTGGCAGCAGGAGGCCATCTGATGTTCAAACGGGAGAAACAGTCGACTTCATGGAAACACGAGTGTTTTCCTCAGGATGAGGACGTTAAATCAGCAGGAAGAAACAAAGACGGATTTGAGTCGCAACGCTCTAAAAACTACGAGTTACCGACTTACGTTTTACCCGTTTCCGTGCAAGCGGGCCCCACGGCGAGGTCCCCCACGCTGAGGGCCGGCGAGGAGCGCGATCGCATCTTTGAACGCCCGGCGCTGCCCTGGCGAGAAAGCCTGGGGGCGACGGGGGTCAAAACTCCTGACAACCAGAGAGGAATCCTGAAGTTTACGGTTCAACGCCACGCGAAGCAAAACGGCGACCGCACCAGACGCCACATGAAGGACGCCGCTCCGATTGGCTTAATCAGATTCCAGGCTGAGAGACAGACGGACGGTACCGCTGACCGAGCCGAGGTCCGAGCGCGCGCGTGTGTGTGTGTGTGTGTGTGTGCAGGCAGGAGGAACTAATCCTGTTAGATTGTTAATCCTGAGCCGAGTGAACAGAGTCGTACTCGTCGGTTCATCTGACCAAACAAACACGACTGAACTACGAGTTTCATTTCATCAGTTCAATGTTTCAGAGTCGGGTAGGAACTAGTTACTTTAGTAACTTTAGTTACTCACCTGTACTTTTCCTTTACCTGAGGAATTTTATTAAGTATCTCTACTTGTACTTGAATAAAATTTCTGGATTTTCTACCCAATGAATCAAACAAAGAAAAGAGGCGAACATTTATATCAGCATTTATATCAACATTTATAACACCTCCAGCTGGTTGCCATGGGAGATTCAAACATGCATGAAAGAATCAAAGCAAAACTTTTTAAAGAGACGGAGGCCCAATTTCAGGGCATTAAATCTAAACATTTTATATCTGTAGCATTTTCATAACAACTGAAGGCAACTTAGTAGCTTGATTGTGCCATAAATTGGCAGCATGTGGCTGGAAAGCAGCAGCGACCCTCTGAGGAGGAGCTGCGTCTCGAAGGCGGGGCTAGGGCCACTCAGGCGTTTTGTACAGCCACGGAGGTTCAGGTACTTTTCAAACATTCATGAAAGCGTCAAAGCAACACTCCAGGTGTTTCTGATGAGGGAATAACCTGATGGAAAACTCACACGGTAAATTTTGCATAACGGCTCCCTTTAATACCAAATTCGTTGCTCATCCCTTCAGCAGCTTTCTGGACCTTTACGTCCATTCTGACATACGAGTATAAATGCCTCAATGTTGGTTCTGCTCTGAAACAAAGAGCAGAACCCCGCTGATGTCTGTAAGGTGACAGGATGTGGAAAATGTCCCGATAAAACTACAAACAGCTGCTGGTGCAACAGGAACTCAGACGGTCCAACACGCCCGGCGTTCGGCAAACAGGCTGCAGGAACGAGCTGCTGAAGGCCAGAGCCACACGGTTCATCTGCCAGCCTCCAGTCAGCAGGTAACGCCTCAGTCAGCGGGAGAGGAATGAAGGGATCAGATTAGCTTTTGCCAGAGTAAGAGAAAAAACGGGAAGAAAAACGCTGAATCAACACTTCCTGGAATTCAAGGCTCACACGTGGAACGGGAAGTCCGAAGGCGTCCCTGTCAAGAAGCCGGACAGACGGTTCCCCAGTCAGCAGATCCCGAGGCTACGCTGCACTTCCTGCTGCTGCTGGACAAAACAACCCGCTCAACGAAACAATGTAAAAATACTCATCACTTCTGGATGCCAAGCAAAGCAGCGGTCAGATCCGAGTTCAGGGAAAACCAAAATATTTAAAAAAGAAGAACTGTGGGGCTCCAAGGCCTGCAGTACGAGACGATTAGTCAGATTGTTAGTGATCGAGTCCATTCGATTGGTAAAATTTCATCAATAAATTAAAATTAATGACATTCGATCATTTATCAAATGTCAAAAATTAAAAAAATTACATTTTTGAACTTCTTGGGTTTCCGTAGTTCAGAGCGACGTCAGTACGCCGAGGGCGGCCATCTTGTTTGACCTGTGTGTTTTACAGCTTCTCTACAGCAGAATATTAAACCGATATTGGCGTCATATTCTGACTAAATTCTGTAATAAAAATCGTCGTCCGGCCCCAGCGCTGCAGGAGGGATGATTACAGTTACAGACGATTATGGAAAATATTTCCTGTCATTTGTAAAAAATAAATAAATAAATAAATAAAATTTTAGAAAAAAAAAAGCAAAACTGTATAATCAATTGATTAAAAAGGTTTTTTGTAGGAAATAAGTCAGATTTTAATGTTTAACCTGCTCTCCAAACCAGAATCACACAAAGGACTTTAGGTCATTAAGTCAAGATGGCGGCCGGCAGCCTGGGTTTGACCCGAAGCCAGAGGTCATGTGATGCTGTGTGAAAGGTCAGAGCCGGGTCAGAACACAGAAAACGGCGCGTTTACAGACCTGCTTCCCCCGTCGTCCGGGTCGTGCAGCGTGGCTTCGATGCCGCTGTCCGTCTCCACGTCCTCGTGCATCTCGGGGGGAACCAGCGCCCCCGTGTCCTCGTCTGTGAACGTCTCGCACTCGCTGTAGGTGCTCTCTGAGCCCAGGTACGCGCTGTCCGTCACCTCGTTCTGCTGCAGAAAACACACCGCCACGTTTAGAGCTGAAGCCCGGCGCGGTTTGAAACCCAACAGAGAAACTAAGGAAATAAAGATTTACACTTTTTTAAAATTAAAGAATCCTTCCAACCCTGCATCCGATCTTTAAATCGGCTCAAAAGTGACGAGCAATTCATCTACAGACAAAGAAATAAAGTTTTTAATTAGGATGCATTTTATACAAGGCTGAAACGATTAATCGTGATTAATCGATAATTTAAATAAACTAATTTACTAATCGATTGTCACCAAAGAGTACAGCTCATATTCAGAGCAGTGCATAGACTAAAAAAATAAAAACATTTTGCTTTTAAAATAAAGAAAAACCCTGTAAGGTTAAAATAAGCAGCATATTACACACCGTTTGGTATCCAATTAGTAACTTAAAAAGAAAAACAGATCAGTCCTGCACCGTTTTGATAAGTCAAGCAGAAACGACGGAGTTTAAATATCTTCAGCTGCAGATGAATCCTTTGCAACAAACGATAAAGAATTCGCTAAAGAAACGCCGTCACTGACTTCTAGAATTTCTAAATTGAAAAAGGAACCGAGTTTATGTGCATCTTTTAAATTCATAGGATTGTATAAAAAAAGCTTATGTGGGGAAAAAAATTAAAAATCTGAAAAATGTGCATATTTTCTTAATTGATTAATCGTTGGAATAATTGATTAATCGATAACTGAAGTAATCTTTAGTTTGCAGCCCTGCATTTATTCAACAATCTGTATTTAATCAGCCAGACAACAGAGAAATAGGACAAGTAAAAACATTCCTCCCCACTTCTGCAGTTAAAACTCTCCTTCCTTTAATAAACGTAAATAAAATAAACTTAATTTTCACTTGGATTGTGAAGAAAAGCAAACGAGAGAGTGGATCCAGACAAGTTAAGCTCATAATCTCACCAACCATCAGCAAAGCTTAACACCTCGAAGCAACAGGTTCAAACAACAACATTAAGGCGACACCTTAACTACCGCCAGCTAAACCACAACATACCAGCTTACTGGAGGCACTGGGAGCAGTGGGGCTCAGAGGGACGACCGCCATGTCCAGAACCATCCTGTCCACCCGGTTTGACCCACAGAGTCGTCATGAAACGCCTTCAGTAACTCCTGCGCCTCCCGCCGTCAGCGTGGCACAGGCAGGATGTCAGAGAAGACAGATAACACGGCGACGCTCGGCTCAGCGCGGCCGACTGGGCCGAGGGGTGGAGACTGGAGCCGAGTCCAAAGAGCAGCTCGTCTGCCCTGCTGCCACTTCCTAACCCTCCGGCTCTAGAAATCATTAAGCCGCGATCCAGGACTAAAACAACGCTGCTTACGGTCCAAACAACAGGCCAGCTGTCAGGACCTGACGAGGCGTTCCTGCTACCAACACCCTCAGCTCGCCGTGTTTTCACAGCAAACAGCAGAACAGGTCAGCCATTGAGAGAGACGCCTTTCAGGCCAAATAAAAAAAACCAACAGGGAAAAAGCGAGGCGGCGGCGGACGCAGGTCAGGGCCAAACTTCTTCCAAACTCAGGCGACAGGTTTCAGCGAGCGCAGCAGCCGGAGCGTTTCCCCAGAAAAAAACTTCCCTCTGCGTTTCATTCCCAACATTTCCCAGCTGTAATAATCTGAACTGAAGAGTCTGCATCCATTTTTATTTTAGTGTTTGGACTCTTTGTCATTTCTTATTTTCGGCCTGTCACAATAAGCAATACATCAATTAAATCAAACTCAATTTCCATTTGCAACTTTTATCGTTTTTCTCTTTCTGCCAAAAACCAGATGATAAAAGTTTCACTCTGGTCTCAATTAGCCTTTTTTTCACAATTCATTTTATTTGTTGTTTCCGTTTTATTTACTTTGGATACATGTTAAATGTTCACAAGGATTTTAAGTTAATTGATCTTTGAACTTAAATCTTTGAGAATGTTTTGCATTATGATGCCAATATTACCATTAAAACAATATCATCATTTATCGTGATAACTTCTCAGACAATTCATCGTCCAGGAGAAGTTGTTACCATGACGGTCCTACTTATTTTGTAATATCTCTAATATTGTAATGTTTGATGTGTGGACCTCCTGAAGAAGATGAACTTTTAATAGTAAAAGGACTGAAATGATTAAGCAGATTTATTCAACTGCAACTCAAAATGATCCCAGACGAGTCAGGAACATTTTGCAGAAGAGTTGTAGTTCAAGCCACGGCCAGCAGGGGGCACCGACACTGCAGCTCAGTAAAAAGGCCCAGAGCAGCAGAAACTGTCGGTCCTGCAGAGGCCAGCAGCAACGCAGGTTAAATATACAAAGTCCTGAACCCAAACGGAGGCAGGAATTCCAGAAATGTCGACCACAACTGGAAACACACATACAACTTCACACACACTCGCACAACTTCACACACAGCTGCGCATTCCAGCCGGTCAATTTTCTGTCAAGGGAAACCCAACGCCTCGAGGCCCAGAAGCCAAACCCGCCAGGATGGTGGTGGGTCTGCGCAGCCGTCGGCACGGCAACGACGGCCGAGCACAGAGGGAGTTCAGGCTGTGGGTCCCTTCAAACAGGAAGTGGAAGGGGCCAACTAGTCCAAACAGGACGTGGAAGGGGCCAACTAGTCCACACAGGACGTGGAAGGGGCCAACTAGTCCACACAGGACGTGGAAGGGGCCAACTAGTCCACACAGGACGTG
>NW_006800402.1:49650-79593 GCF_000485575.1 Poecilia formosa | reverse complement strand
AACGACGGCCGAGCACAGAGGGAGTTCAGGCTGTGGGTCCCTTCAAACAGGAAGTTGAAGGGGCCAACTAGTCCAAACAGGAAGTGGAAGGGGCCAACCAGTCCAAACAGGAAGTGGAAGGGGCCAACTAGTCCAAACAGGAAGTGGAAGGGACCAACTAGTCCAAACAGGAAGTGGAAGGGACATCTCACCTCGTCGTACTCCTCTGGGCAGCCGCCGGCGCCGTCCCCTGGGTTGTAGCTGTAGAGCTGCGGTTCTGGACCTGCCGACAGAGCAGGGAGGTGGGTTGGTGTGCGCAGCAGCAACAGAAACAAACAGAAGCCGAGCAAACATGGAGGAGCGGCTGTTGATGTGCAAACAGGTAACATGAGGACAGGAGTCCTCTGTTTACACTGCAGAAACATTAACATGTTCTTCATCCCTTCATCAAGTTGACCTGAATTAGAGTTCAGCTAAACAGAAAAACAAGATGGCAGCCTGACATCACTGAACCATGAGAGCAAAAAAAAAAAAGATAAGGAAAAAAGGTTGAAAATCCAGATTTTCCAAAAAATGTAATCTTTATCAACAGAAAACCTTAATACTCGATCAAACTGATTTATCGCTCAGCAACCAACACAACCAGTAACAAAAAGCTGAAATGGGAAGATTTCATACAGCCACATGGTTGCATGAAATCAAGAGATATTCATGGGCTAGACTGGCCTAGTCAAAGTCTAAATCAGATTTTTACCAATAATATGTGGAAAGACTTGCGTTTTAATGTTCACAGATTTTTGATTGTGAAAATCTGAAAGAGAAACTCAGAAAAGGCTGCAACTGTTTAAGAAACTGCACTCCACACTTTTGAGATTTTAATTTATAACTTTGCACAACTTTCTGCTGCTTCATCAAGTTAAACGACAATAAAAACACAAAGGTTTGTGGTTGCAACGTGACAAAGAAGTTGAATTGGTGTGAATGTTTTTACAGCGCGCTGCAGCCCCAGATGTCCTGGTTGGGCAGGTTTACAGTCAGCAGCGCGACGCGACGGTAAACATGACCTCCATCTGAGGCGAACCAGAGGCCAGCTGTGAGATCAGCAGAAACCCGCAGCAGCAGCCGAACCCGAGCCGCGTCCCATCAGCCACTGCGGCCAACGGCCCCTTACTGGGAGGAAACAACATGAACTGGTTCCAGTGGCGGCAACCATGCACACCTGCAGGACCTGGTCTGATGTCAAAGTGAGGATATTTAACGTTGCTCCAGACATTCCAGTCTCGGCGGGGAGCGAAGCATTTCCACGGCCCGGGGCAACACTTTCATCGAACAGCCTCCTTCATTTCACTGCTGCAGAAATCTAACAGTTTCCTAACATTTTCAAACTTTCCCAGCAGCAGATTTGACTTCTTCAGTTCATTTTTAATCACCAGTTCCAATATAATAGTTTTTTTACTGATAGTTGCAGCTGGAACAAATAAACTAAAAATGGTTCAATTTCACAATAATGTGTCCCTTGTGGGTGGCCAATAAATAGGTTAGATACGTTACCGCTTTATAAATCATTAACAACCGTTTATTATGCATTAGTTAAGAACGAAGATGAGAATCAGTTTCTTACCAAATAATTTACATATTTTATCTAGAGTTATTCTACCTTGGAAACATATGAAGCATTTGTAAACGTAATTTTTTAAATCATTTTCACCCTTAATGCATAGCAAGTAATTAATGATTTATAAACAGTGTAATAGTTAATAGCTGTTATCAATTCATCTATAGTCGATGACGGGAGCCTTATTGTAAAGTGGAATCATAAAAATGAATCTGAAACCTCAGACTGAATCATTATTGGAAAAAAAACGAGTGTCTTCAGTCAGAGGCTTCTTCAAATGTGCTGGAATGCAGACTGCTACAGGAGAGGTTTCCTGCCCTCAGCCGTCACGAGGCATTAAACTCTAAGAGTTACAACATTTAATTACTTTTTGGGATCAATAAAGTATTTTTAAATATGTAACATTTTACGTTTTGAAATGCACCCGACTAAGAACAAAACCACAATTTAAACAAAATCACTAGGAATGTTTAACATGAAATATAAGCCAACCTTTATTTCGACTGCACAGATCAATAAGTCATTCAGCCGTTAGGAATAATAAATATTCATTAATAAAATGTTTCTTTTTTTTTAGCAAAGTGATTCTAACTTCCCAAAAACAAGAAAAGTTTAATTTGATTTATCAGACTGAGAAAAAAAATGTTTCAACTGTAAATAACGTTTCACAAATTTAGGATTTCAGTTAAACATTCGATTACATTTTATTACAAAACTGCAGTTTTCTGCATAAAGTTCACCGAGAAGACATTGAAGTGTTTTCATGGCTGTGAGGTCTGATTAAAGCTCTGCAGCGGTGGGAGCCACGTCAGGCTGGATCTGCAGGTTCTGGCTCCTTTTTCCCTTCATCCTGGACACAATGGGAGTAAAACGATCCGGGGGATCAGATGAGGTTTGATCCAGATAAAAATTAAACAGGTTTTTGTTAATCGGCCGTGTGGGAATCCTGAACCGAAACTCAACTCTAGTTTCACATTTTACAGGCCAAACCACTAATTTGACGTTGGACGTATTTTATGAGAATCTGTCATTAAATGGCCGTAAAGCCCAGCCGTGATTTTACAGCAGCAGCAGATGAACGGGTCAGAACCAGAAACCGGGCCGCGCAGGGAAAGCGGAGAGGAGGAGGGTGAATAATTGAAGCGAACAGGATGCCTTGTCCAAGCGCTCTGAAAGCCGGCCAATCAGACCACGTGTCTCCAAACATCCTGACTTATTCATGCCGTCAGTAACCAGAGACGCTCAACCCAGAAACAATCCTACAAATCAATGAGGGGTGGAGCTGAGAGAGGCAGCGTCATGCTGTGGGCCGGACGTCCATGTTCAACACAGCTCTGATTTGTTCAGTCTTATGGCTTTTGGTTCTGGATGCTGTGAAGCTGGAAGGATTTTTTTAGTCTTTCTCCATTGGACAGTTGTTATGAAACGTAACCATGGCAACAAGGTAACATTTTTTGGACCTGGGAGAAGCTCATCAGCATCTTAAATACCTGAAAACGAGGCTTCAGGGATGCAGAGAGGAGGAGGAAACTCAAAGCTTCTCTTCCATCATCATAATGAAGGAGGATCTGATCCCCATTGGAGATCAGAATTATAACGTTTGTTATGTTTCCAGCTGCTGCCGTTCTTTCACTGCGCCGAGTCAAACAAACCCAAATTTGACTCAGTGAAACACCAAGAACCACTAAAGGAAACACTGAGCAGCTTCCTTCTTCACAAAATGTGAACAAAAATGAGGCGTCAGATTTTAGCGGTTTGTCTTTGGTAAAAAAACACCAAACATTTCTCCTGCTAATGCCAGGTTTGTTTGGCGGCATTTACCCAGAATGCCCTGCGCTGTAGTCCACTTCCTGCTTTTGGAGCGGTCTTCAGTCTGTTTGTGCATCCAAACTGAACCAGAGTTCACTTCAACCAAACCCAGACCGGAGTTTGTAGGACCAGAGTTCGATTTCATGTTCATCCGTCCCGACCGAACCGGACTTCCTAGACAAACGGACTGGAGCTGGAGTAAAACGACCAAACAGAGCTGGTGTGAACGCTCCCTTAAAGAGGAGCGGCAAGAGCAAATGACATGGATTAGCAGAGCTCGCCTTCGTGGTAGTGCTGAGACCGACTTACAGTAACAGCCTTCAGCCAGAGGCTTCTGCAGATTCAACAGCCACCGACTTTATTTTGTTTACTGAACGTTTTGTACTCCATATAAAACTCTCAGGCCTTTATCAAGTTAACTGGATTAATATTTTGGGACTTTTATGAACATAAACAACACAAAGACGTTGGAGTAGGGGATAAGATCCTCGTTTATTATGATGGATGGAAGAAATAGTTTGAACTCTTGTTAGCTTCGGGGTCAAAGTTCAGGTAGTGTTTGAGTTTCTGAGATGCAACTCAGCTGCTTCTAGATGGAAAAAAAAAAAGCACGTTGCCATAGTTACACATCACACCAGCTGTCTGCCAGTAAAGCTGCACAGCATCCAGAACCAGAGGGAATAATTATCCAAACAGGCAACGACTCCATGAATTATAGATGAAAACCATCTGAGGAAGAGTTTATACATCCTAGACTTAATCTGGAACAACAAATTAAACCACAGCCTGAGGAAACGAGACGCATCGACTCACCTCCATTACTGATCGCAGAGATTCCTCTGTGGAAATCTTCAAAACTGATGACGCCGAGACCGCTGGGGTCCAAAAACTTGGTCAGGTCCTTCACCTGAACGAGAGGAAAAAATAAAGATTCATTTTACTTTCAGCAAGGCAGCAGAAGAAGCTCGACCATGATGTAATAAATGATGCAAGGGAAGGTTTTCCTGTCGGATCCAGTGAATAAATAACCGGCATTGTGACTTCAGTGAGAAACATTTATGATATAAAGAGTTCACTCCACATTATTTCACTGAGTCAGCAGCGTAATGTGATTACAGGGCAGAAAATGGCCAATAAAACGCTGCTGCCCTTCAGAAATAAAAATCTGCATTTGCAGATTTCAAGTGTTTAACTGTCCTGAATTGGGTGCAACAGTGGCTTCATAAAAGCTTTTTACGCACTACAAAGAGCAAAGTCTTTAAACTGAGAAAAACAGGCTGAAATTCAAAATGTTTGCAGAAAACCAGAGGTTAGGAGAAAGTTCCTGGAAGAAAAGCTGATTAAAAGCTGCCTGGTTTCACTCTCAGCATGGAGCTGTGCAGCGCAGGAGCTGCAGGAACGGGTTACATAAGCGCACCTACATGCTGCATCGCTCCGCCGGTTGCCTGGCAACCAGTCGCTCTGTACATGGAGCTGGAAATAAATCCCAACAGGAGCCAGCGGGGACCTGCTATCTGCCTTAAACAGACTCATGAACACAAGAACCAAATCTCTGGTCAGGATCCCGACCAAACTGGGTCCAAAATGTCCGACTTGAACTTCATCCCTTCCTCTCCTTTGCTCCCGATATCGGTTACAAATAAAAACAAGCTGATCGCCTTAGCAACGCTGAGCTGTGACTCAAGAGGCCAGAAAATCCCAACAAAGTAACTCTGACAAGCCGGAGAGATTATGGTCTGGGTCCGATGTTTCGGCAGGAAAACCCAAGAACTTTTCAACAAGTTTTCAAACTTTTCCAAAACCACACTTTGGAAATAAACAAAAAAAAACAAAGACAGTGCTGACAGCCATCTTGGTAGGTATCCGTAACCGACCAATCATGGCAGTTGCTATGGCAACAGCTTAGAAGCAGCTCTCGCCTCGGTTCTCTCCAACTTAAGCAATAAAATTAAGTTATAGCCATTAAGCCTGGAGTTTATTTTCCATATACTTTATTTTTGTTGGTTGATCTTCGCTTTGTTCTGCGCTTGCCTACCAAGATGGCGGATCTGGGCTGGAACCACATCCAGTTCAGACCAGTTAAACGTATAAAGACGATAAATCACAGAACCATTAATAAATTTTACAATGAAACAATTCAAGCAAATCATGTTGAGGTAAATTACCTTCCTGCTCAAATTAAATAAACACATTATACAAAGAAAGTTATAAAAATAAACATTATTGCAAAGTTTTCTGGCATTTAGAAAAAAATAATTTCGGTAATTTTAACTGATCTAAAACATGTTTAGTCTGATTTAACTCCAGACGAGAGTAAAAACTGTATTTTACAGTTTATGTTATTTCTACTGTAAAGTTTTCCACATTTAGGCTTTTAATCAAACGTTAGGATTCACTTCACAGCAAAACTCTGCAGTCTGAATATCAAGCACTTTCAAGGACTTTATACAGAAACCAAGCACTTTCCAAAACTGGATGTTTCTTGAATTCAGTGAAATTCAAGAATGTAAGGATTTTGTCAAGTAAGCGACAGGAAGTGACCCGGTGTTTGGTTCTGTAAACATCGTGCTCCTTCCTGCAGGAAACCCTCACTGAGGTTTTGTCTGGGCTGAACCCGACGATGGAAACGCTCGCCTGAGGTCACTGGGAACGTGCTTAGCGTCTAGCTTTCAGTTTCTCGCCGCACGGCGATGAGTCATGATGTTCCGATCCAGAAACGCCTCGGCTGCGAGAACACGGCCAGCTCCTGACTTCATTTAATAATCTGTTAACGGCTCAACAACCGTTTTCCTTTCACAACCACAGGATGCTAAACAGAGCAGGCATGAAGCCGGCCTCCATCAGAGTTATTAAGAGACGCAGCAGCAGCTGCAGCAGCGGCTGCAGCAGCTGCAGCAGGTCCCAGTAGAGCAGAGTTTAATCTACATCTAGGCTGAAACTAAAGGTCAGCAGAACCACAGATAAACTGGGTCAAATATTTATAACTGAAATCCTTTTTCTTCATCTAGCTTCCTTTAAACCAATTTTGTCATTTGATTAATTTGACTCATTTTATTCTCCATTTAAAAGTACAATAAAACTATTTGCCCAAAACAGAGAAAATAATTGCAAAATTGAAAGATTTCATCATCATAGAAATGCACACCAAAAGAAAAATCCACAAATATTGTCAATAGTTTTATGTGATGCCAACTCCCACCTGCAGGCGGCAGTATTTCCTTTGTGGAAATTCACAAAAAAGGCATAATTGAGTTCATTACAAATTTTCCTACAAAAATGATCAAAAACGTCAGATGTAAGTGATGCTAATTCCACTAGCATTCCTTACTGATGAAACGTCAACAGGTCACATTTCCAAAGAGATTTATGACGTTCTGTGAACGATCACTGGAAAGCTGAACGGCTAAAGCAGCACTTTGCACCAATCTGATGGTTAAATAACCTAAATTACAGGTTAAAAGCTATAAATATATTTGTAGTTGAGCTCAGATGTTTTTTTTATTCAGTTTAGTTGCAAAACTTGTTTTTGAACTGAAAATGTTTCTTATTTTGTCAATAAATTACAGAGTCTGCAAATAAACTGGATTAAAAATGTAATCCAGTCCCACCACTGGTTATTTTTGGTTCATGTTGCACCGTGAGAACCGCATGGCAGCTCGTTCCTGAATTACACGTTCGATTCTGCTGAACTCGGATGCAGCAGCGGGTTCTGCTGGGGAGAGGAGCAGCACAGCATCGTGGTTTTTCTGTTTCCTCTATTTGTGTGCGATGGGTGGCGGGGCGCGCCCGAGCGCCGCGGCTCAGACCGCCGCTGTGCGTGACCTCACCCAGACGAGCAACCTGAGGCGACGGGCTTCCACCGCGGGGATTTCTCTGACAAGATGGAGAAAACCACCAGCAGGTCGGAACAAAAGCAGCAGCGACAACCTTAAACTTTTCCAGGGGAGGAATTTAAAAACAAACAACGACGGCGGTTTGAGACGGCGGGACATTCCCCTGTGGATTAGCGGTGGAAGAGTCAAAGGGAGACACGGCCGCAGCTTTTGTGAGGAACTGGGGTCAAACCCTGGGAGAGACCAGAGGATACAAAGGTTTCTTCAGCAGAAAAACTCACTAAAGATGTGAGCTGCAGGATTTTCCCCCCTGGAGGCAAAGCTTTCATCAGCAGCTCATCACGCACAATGATGAGGTCACAAAAAAAAAAAAACTGTTTTCTCTAAACTGCATTTTACTTCACATTCAGAGCAGAAAATACTGAACGTCCTGAGATAGCAGTAAAAAAAAGTTCAAACTGAAGCACAAGTTTTACTGCTGGAGGCCAAAGATGGTCAAATCTGCTGGACGGTAAATTGTCCCAGAAATTATAAAGTTGTGTTTGAGACCATTTTAAAGTGATATAATGTCATAATAACATGATACATAAAAAACCTTTAAATTCTAATGAAGAGCCAACACTGGAACTGGAAGACAAACAAAAACAACATTACAAAGAAATAACTTTAAAAAACACACCAAACTGGAGACTAACCCAGTTTTTGGTAGAAAGAGCAAAAAGAAAAAAATTATGAAATTAATTGGTTTATTTCAACAGGCCCAATCATGAGTCTTTGGGAAAAGCCCAACATGTTGCACCATGAGGATCTAATCCAGACCAAATGACAGTAAAGTGTGTGAGCATAAATATATCTGCCATCTTTGTAACATCCTGAGGCTCATTTGCATGTTTGGCCTAAAAGGACCAACTGGAATTTATGCAAATACCAGATGAATGTTTCCCTGCAGCCTGGCGGCTTCCTGGGAAATTTGCAAAGATAGCCAAATCCAAACCCGTTTCCAGCTTATAACAGAACAATCCAACTCCTGGGCAGGAAGACGGGCGTCATCATCGCCGTCATCTTTAATTTTAACCTGAACAGGGAAACCTGACAGTCACGTCTCGGTCTGGATGGTTTTTCACTCGTTTCTGGTCCTGTGATTTTTCAGACTGCGTGCTGAAATGGTTCTGTTAGCGCCGCTGTCCAAACCATCACTTTGTGGATTGGACTCGCTCAGGCGTGCATGATATTCAAAACGGTTATCACCAGATTACTGCTGTGCAAGGACAGACGAGGGCAGAGCCCCGTCAGACATGGAGGCCGTGTCAACACGTATCCCAGCTGATAGGAGGGGAGCGAAGCGTTCGCTTCACGCAGCAAAAAGATGCAATCACTGCGCGTGCAAAGTGCCAGCCTGGTCGGATCAGCGCCGACACGCTGATGTGACCTGCACCAGAGCAAGACTACAGATTTTCAAGTCTGTCTACACTTTAAATGGGAAAATAAATAAAAAATTAAATGTGAAGCAAAATCCGTCACATGCGGAAATAAGAACTTAAATTGGTAGAAATGTTCAGGGACTTGATTATTTTGAAAAATAACTTAGTTACTGAGTAACTGAAGATGGCAGCCATCATGTTTGTCAAAGATGTAATATTTACCACAAATTAATGCTTTTGGTGTCAAATCATATATAATTGGACCTGTAGAAATCATATTTACCGATAATGTTTAGATCTTTCAAGATGGCCACTGTGGTCATCATGGAAAGTGAATTTCTGAACTAAAATCACAAATTATACGAATCCGTTTGGCGTCAATCATAGCTACATATTCTGAACCAAAGAAATTATTTTCTTGATCCTGCGTTAACTTTTTCTGGCAGACATTTTTCAAAATGGCCACCACGATTTTAATGGAGAATACATGTTGTGCTAAAATAGGCAGTAGCTAATGTTAGCTCCATTAACCACCAACTCATAAGGGAAGAATCTTAGTTATGCTAAAGCTAAACCACTGAAAACTAAATTAGCAGAAGGTAACCATAAACAGCTAAACAATTACAAGCTAATCTGCTAAATACATAAAATGACAAAAGCTAATGCTAAAATCCTAAACATATTATCAGAAGCCAACACTAAACATGTAAATATATTTGCAGAAAGTAACGCTACAGAAATATTAGAAGTTAATACCAAACCGCTGAGCTTGTTTGATGTACTTCAGTGCTTGATTTCTGTAAAGAGCTACAAATAAAATGTAAATATAAAAAGGCTAAAGCTAATGCTAACCATTAAGACGACTGTGCCTCAGTCTGTCACATGATCTCCTCCAGTTGAGGCCTGATGTGGGACTGAAACAGCAGAGTCCTCAGTTTCAGTACATATCTTTTTAAAATTGTATAAATAAAACAGTCGAAAACACCTGGTGTAACATCAAGTTCATGCAAGTCATGAAAATGAGAAACATTTTAAGGGTGTAAAAGGGCGTTGGAAAATGGCCGTCATACCGACATTCAAGTGGCTAAGGGGAAATATGGAAAAATCATCCCTTCAAAATAAAGGTATCTAAATCGGTCAACAGGTTTTCAGCTGGCGGACAGTCTGACTCATGAGAAAACATTTCAGTCCTAATCCTTCACATTTCTAACCGGGGAGCCAGACGTGTGCCCAGCGGGGGCCACAGCAGGGGCTTCGACCGAGAGAAGAGGGATTCAAAAGATTTAGCAGCGCGACCAAACTGGGTCCAACATCAACAAGGTGAGGCCTGTTCAAAACGGACCAGAGTCTGAAGCACCAGCTGCAGCTCAGCCAGTGATGCCAGGTTAACAACACACTCTTCAGTAAGGACACCGTTACTGAGCGTTTGATTTTAATCCCTTTCAGCCATGGAAGATGCTGTTAGCAACCGTTAGCTGAGCTCAACACAGACTGTCGATGCCAAACATCATCATAAAGATGCTAAAGGAGGGCTGGACAATACTCAATAATAGACATGCAATCAATATCAGTAGATAACACATTTGATTGAATATTCAATAACCACACAGCATTCTGGGAGATGTAGGCAGAGGAAAAGCTTTAGCTGCTCAACCTCTCACAGCTAGCTAGCTAGCTAGGCTGGTGGAATCAACTCGCTGTCTTTGGTTGCCTAGCAACAACCTGCTGTAACGAGCAGAGGCAGTTTAAGATTTCACCACTGAGCCTCATAACTGCTTAAAAATACGGAGTAAAAACAGGAAATGCCATATATATATATATATATATATATACACACACACACTAAATAATTGATAGACTTGTATGGCAGTCATATGTTATTCAGCCCTATGCTAATGTTAGTTTCACATGTCAACTACGTAACTGATTTACAATGTCTGCCATCACACAGCAGCCCATGCTAATATAACCAACCACTCTAAAAAATATTTTAAATGCTGTCCTAATAGTATATTATAGGACAGGAAAAAACTTTTCCCAAAGCTTTTTGGTAAACGCTTCATCATATATTTAAAGTTTAACACTTGCTATAAATCAAGAAAGCGAGTGAATTTGGGCCTCTTGACTGAAAGCCACATAAACAAGCAGATTGGAAAATTAAACTAAAAATCATTTCCTTCAGTTCGGCCGATTCTTGCATGTGAAATCGATCTCATCCACAAAAAGGTCAGAAAATTAGCCACTGTCCAGGTTTAGACAAATACCCAAATGTTCAAAACAACTTTGTATCGTTTCAGTTACTACTCTGAATGCTGCTTTTCCCCAGCAAAAGGCCTGAGTCTGTATACGTCAGTTAATAATCACTTACTAAATTAGTCGATTAATCATGATGAATCCAATTAATCGCTTCAGAAGTGTACATTTGATTGAGCAACAGCCTAAAACCCAGACAGGAACTGGTGATGTTTTTAAGTTAAACAGCCTTCCTGCAGTCGGACTCAGAATCAATAATAAATGGATCTGTGGATCATTTTACTCGGCGCTTCGCTCCGATCAGAGGCGGCTCCTGGACAGAGAAACGGCCATCTCACCTGATCTGCCCCGTACGCCGCCGCAAACTCCAAAAACTCCTCGACACGGACGAACCCATCTCCGTCTTGGTCCAAGGCGTCGAACACCGCTTTCAGAGAAGACGCGTCGTCTTGTCTGGCGTTTGCCGCCGGAGGAGGAGGAGGAAGGTTTAAATCAAAAGACGCCACCTGATGCTGCCTCTCCTCTGAACCACCATCATCATCATCGTCATGAACCTCCTCAGCAGTCAAACACAGATCCAGAGCCATTTCCTCCTGGTTTGATGGCGTTTTAGCAGCGAAACTGCTTCGGTCTTCCATCAAATCCACAGAGTCTTCATCGTTTTCACTCCTCTCCTCTGAAGGAACATGGCCGATTACAGCAGACTGAGCCTCATTTTTTGGTACAACAGAAGCAGGACAGTCAAAATCCAACAAAAGCGGCGAATGGCAGCTCTCAGCAGAGCTGCTGGTTAAAGGCAGATCAGTCACTTGATCAGGGAATAAACCTTTGTCTCCGGTTTCAGGTGACAAAGTCTGAGAGGGAGGGAGCGCTGACGGCTCCTCTGCAGCAATCTGAGCAGTTAACCGGGTGGGCGAGTCCTGGGTGACCCCAGAGAGGTCAACCAGCAGAAACGGCTCTCCAGAGTTCCTCCTGGAGATGTTAAAAGGAGAGCCGAGGCTTATTAGGTCGCCCTGATCAGCAACGGCGTTGGATTCCTCATGGGAATCAGCTTTTAAAGTCAACTCCTTCCCCATCACATCAGTCAGAGTTGGAGAGAAGAGCCACGACAAAGTGCTGTCGCTGATTTCCTCAAAACTTTCAGTTAAAGTCAATCCTTGCAGATAGGCGCTGGCTTGTTTTCCTTCCAGCTGCAGATCCTCACAGGAAAAAGCAGAGACTGTGATGAGGTCCTCCAGGGCTACCGGCTTTTCCACACTTTTCTGAGGCGTTGCATCGTCATAGTCACCTTTCCTGAAGTCCAAACCAGTCTGACCATTACTGCTGGGACTCAGAACACCTCCGCTGTCTGGATCCACTGGTTGAAATCCCAGCGGAAATGGTTGCTCTGGCTCCCACTGAGCATGCCCCAAAGGGCCAGAAACCACTGTAGGCTCCATCTACACAACCTCTATGTTAGGAAGCAGCTTCTCAAATTCACTGCCATGTTTTTAATGGTTGAAACTTTTAATTTCCAGTGAATAAAAGTCAAAATATCAGTTCCGTTTAATTAAAACAAAAAACAAACCCACACTTCTAAACCGTTACCTTAACACATAAGACATGTTTTCACTCACAGCCTGGTTTTCTGTCATGGTTGCTGAGCCAGAAAACATCCAACATCAGCACCGCTTCCTTCCCTCACGGCCTGCGAGCCGAAACCAGCACCAACGGCTGGACCTCAAACGGTAATTAGCGCTACTCAAAGCCGAAACGAGCTCCAGCTGTTGGGGCTGTTAAGCCCCGGATCCGCCGTGTTTATGCCGGACAACTGGCTCTAACTCCTCCTTCGAGCATCTACCTTCTCCGCGGCCATTGGTCGAGGCGGCTGCTAGCCGACTAGCTACACAAATTAGCCCACTAGCCTGCTAACAGGTTAACATTTTAGCCCTGATTAACGAAAATGGTCAGTATTTCGTTTTTGGAGTTATAATCCAACGCTATGTCTTCATTTCCTTTCGTTTCCTTCTTTTAAACCTCCCCTCCCCGCTCTGTCCACCTGTGTCAGCCGAGACAGGCCAGGAGAAGAGAGGAGTGACGAGTCCAAACCGTTATTTCCTCCTCGGATCCGGCGTCGTTCACCGGATCAGCGCCTCTCCTTCTCCAGAAAAATAAAACTAAGGTGTTCAAATGAGATCAAGTAGATCCATGATGCGAGGTTCTGTCCACCGACGTTGATCACAGACAGAGAAAGCTCTCGCATCAGCATCAGCAGTGTCCCATCCTCCTCCTCCGCCTCCTCCAGCCGCATTCACTCAGCGATGACGTCAGACGCACGCGTAGAAAATACCCCGCAGTGTGAGGCTCCATAGCAGCTTTCCACCGGAAGTTGTTTACAAAACATAACACCGATGTACAATGGAAACCGCATATTTACATTCAGTGTTTATAAAAAAAATCATATAACATTTCCCGCTCACTGGAAGACTTTAAACCGCATTAAACCGTTTGTTCTGTTTTAGGTCGGCTAGGGCAGGGGTGATACCAAGTGGGGACCCAAGGGGGCCATGACACCCTCTCCAAATATGAGCGCCCCCTAAGAATCATGTTTAGATCATAGAAAGGCATACGGACGCATCTTCTTCCAAAACTAAAAAAAAAAAATCTTTTCAAATAAAACCAATTATATGCACTGTAATACAGTCGGCTACAAGAGATCTCTCATGCGTTCATGCATCTTTCATTATTCAAATTTCTGAGTTTGAGTTGAAAATTTCACAGAAAAAACTTCAAATGTTGGAAATTTTGACTTTTGAAACTCGAGAATTTCCCTTTTTTTCTAGAAAATTTCTGAGATTAGTCAAAAAATTTTCTAGCAAATTTCCAACTTTTGTGGCTCAGAAAATGTTTTTACCATAAATGTTTTTTTTGTTTGTTTTTTTTTTTAGCAGATATTTACTAAAATTTCTGATAAGAAAGTAATGAAATAAGAAATTTACTTTAAGGTGATTTTTAATACATCTTCAATGTCCCTAATACACACTCATAAACACACACACACACACACACACACACACACACACACACATTCATAAGTTTTTGCTTTCTATCTATGCTGCCTTAAACTTAAAACCCTACTGGCCAGACCTTTGAAAATTTGCTGGGTACGCCACTGAGTCAATATAATCATAACCAGATTATTGTTCATGACTTTCTTCAAAGCCAATAGCTTATTTACAATAAGATAAAAAAAAAAAACAGGGCAATATTTCATCGTTTCATAATGAGCCACTGAGCTGCTTATAGATGTAGTTACAGCATTCTGGCTCCCCCTTCTGACTGTCAGCAGAACTGCATCACATTAAAACTGAATCACATTTTAAACCATTTAAATTAAATTCCAGCTTTAAACTATTTCATAGATACTGGTGTTTTGTTTTTTTTTATTTACCAGTTTCAAAAAAATGATTTGGAATAAGTTTCAATTTATACCCAACAATCTGAAGAGACTGGAGACAAGGCAAGTTGTCATAGCAACAACTGAATAGAAAGATTTTTATTACTGAGTGAATCAAAGGAAATGTTTTACAGTACTGACAACTGGGTTGTTACTTTACATACAACGGCGTATTTGGGTAGACAGAAAAAAGAGGAGTACATTTCTGCCAAAACACTGAAAGATTTCAAGACTTCTAAGATTTTTTGAAAAGTAGAAAACAACTTTTGCAATTTTAGATCAATCCAAGGATTTATTTTTCAGTTTTCTATGTTTCTTTCCAGCAAATTTTTGACTTTTAAAACTCAGAAATTTTTAGAGTAAGCTCAGAAATGTTCTAAAAATAAAAATAATAAAAAAAGAACTATGAAATTTCTGAGTTTAAAAAGCAGCAAATATTTAAAATTTGAAACTCAAAACCTTTTCAGGACTCACAAATTTTCAACGTTTAAATTTCCAGAATATTTCTGAAATTAATCTCAGAATTTCAGTTTTTTCTCTAATATTTTCTAGAAAATGCCTGAGATTAATCTAAAAACTTCAGATTTTCTTTGCAAATTTTTGACATTTCAAAATTGAAAACTAAAAAATTTTAAAATAATTTGTGAGTTTTTTCTATAAAATCTCTAAGATTTTTTTCTAGCAATTATTTTCACTTTTTGAAGTCGGAAATGTCAGAGGTTTTTCAAGAAAATTTCAGAAATTGATATCAAAATGTTTGAGATGTTTTAAAGCAAATTTTCAATTCTGAAACTCAGAATATTTTTTTAAGAAGTATCTCACATTTTTTGGCTGAAATGTATTCATTTTTTAATCCTAATGCACAGTCATAATTCCTTATAAACGATACGAACATAATTTATTTGTGTTCTTCTCTACTAGAAACCTAAAGCAGCAAAATGCATAATAAACATCAAACACTGTCCACAAGTTGCATTTTCTTTCTTTAGAAAGGTCCTGATTTCTCCTGATTACTTGTCCTTCCTCTTTTCTGGCGACCAGTAACCTGAAGGAACGAAATGAATATAATTAAAAGATGTTCGTTTTTCTGTTTGGACAGAATCAGAACCGTTCTCCGTAGGAGCGTTTCTCCAGAAGCTGCACCTCCTCCTACACACCTGGTCAGGAGGAGGACTCACAGCTTAGCGCGTTTAGAGGCGGCTATACCCAGCAGCGCCGAGACGTCGTTGGGCGAGGTCAGCCACGCCCCGCCGTCCGCCACCAAGATGGCGCCCGTCACGTAGGAAGACGCTCGGCTGGCCAGGAAGAGAGCGCAGTGGGCCATCTCCGTCTTGTTGCCGGCTCGCTGCACAGGAACGCCCTGGAACGAACCCGCGGCCTCGGCAGCGGGACCGCCTGGGAAACAATGGAAAGCAAGTCAGGCATGTTTTCTATGACGGAGTCTCTGATGGGGAAAAAAGAAGGAGAAAATTTCTGCTAAAAGATCTTAAAAATTCTGAAACTTTTAGATTAATTTGAAATTTTTCTTTTAGGAAAAACTAAGACAAACATTTGCTTGACAATACGTTTACATTTTTAGATTAATCTCAGAACAATTCTGGAAAAAACAAGAAGATTTCTGATCTCCAAAAGTTAAAGATTTGCACAAAAAGACTCAAATGTTTCTGTGCTACAAAATTAGAAAATTTATACGAAAAAACATCTGAAACATTGAAAGTAATTTTAGAAACGTTCTAAACAAAATTTTCCAAAAGTCACAAATTTTTGACTTTTAAATTTCTGAGTTTCACAAGTTGGAAATTTCAGCTGAATAACAGATTAAAAACAATAAATATCTGTTGCTGAGCTCATATGTCTAATTACTTAATAATTTAGCAGCAAAAATGGGTTTTAAATTGAAAATGTTGCTCATTTTGCCCATAAATGGGCTAATGATTAAAATTGCCATTAACTAAAATCTTTATTGAGTCCTACCACTAATCTAATGGGTTAAATGTTTACCGAGTTTGCGGTAACCCTCGGTACCAGAGATCGGACCGGGGGCCACGGCATTGACCCGCACTCCGCTGGGCCCCCACTCCACCGCCAGGTGCTTCGTCATAGCATCTAAAACACAGCAGCAGCAGCTTCCTGTCATTTATTTATTCATCACATTAAAACAGGAAATAAAAGCAGGAATGCTCCCACCGTTTGCTGCCTTGGCAGAGCCAGCGTGGACCTGCAGGGCCTGGCCTCGGTATGCCAGCGTGGCCGAGACGTTCACCACGTTGCCGCCATGATCCTGGGAAAGAAGCCGCACTTGTTAGCATTAGCATTAGGAGGATAATTGACTGCAAAACATTTAGCAAACCTACTGCCCTTTTTTAGCAGCTCAAATAGTCAAATTTACATGTTACTGTCCCTTTAAAAGATGCAAGTAATTCAGTTACAACACTTCCTGTTGTCATCTTTGTCGTTTCTGCCAGTAGTAACACTTAGTTGTTGATCATGTGACTAACATGATGCAGAAAAAAAAGTATTTCCATTGCAGTTTTGTGAAATAAACCAATTGCAAAACGAAATACGTCAAAACTTTCTATAGAAAAACAAGTTATTTTTATTTGCATGTTTCCATTAAACAAATTTGTTTCTAAATTTAAAATTGTGCAGTTATATGATGAATGGAAAAGTAGTTGCTTTTCCTGTTTTAGCTTCGTTAGAATTAACAAAATTATTTATATTTGCTAAATGCCAGATATATTGGCAAAAACATTGTTTTCAGAAATGTTTTGCAACCGTCTTTGAATTCAGAAGTTTACATGCGTTTGGTCAGCATCACGGTCTTTAAAACTGGATCCTAGTCAAAATGTCAAAATGTTCACTTCCTTTCTAATAATGGCAGATATTGTTTCATTGATTTAAAGTAAAATGTTGCAGATTAAAGCACATTTTGAAGCATAAAAATGTTTTTGTGAAAACAACCCAGATGGAGCCCCGTACCTTGAACCATTTCTCGTAAACCACCTTGCTGGTGTTGAAGGTTCCCAGGGTGTCGATCTCCAGGACGGTTTTGAAAGCGTTGAAGGAGAGAGCAGAGGCAGGACACAGGAAGTTTCCAGCAGCATCTGCGTTAAGATTTTTTTACTGTTTCTAAAGAGGGATTTATGTATGGAGGACCACAACTGATATAATGAAAAATGAAAGCAGAAATAAATATATATTTTGTTTTTCCATATATACATTTCTTGGTGAAAACGCACGTATACAGAGATAGAAAAAAACAAACATTTCTTGGTGAAAAGAAATGTGTGTGGAAAAGAAAAAATAAAATATATATACTTCTGCTTTTATTTGTAATAATGTCAGTTTCTGTCCTCTATATCAACTTAAATATTCTCCATGGATGATCAGAAGATCCTGGAATATTGGAAAACTGAACTTTGCACCAATCTGATGGATGAATAACAGATTAAAAACAATAAACATTTTTTTGTTGAGTTCATGTGTATTTATTTAATAATTTAGCAAAAAGGGTGTTTTGAAATGAGAATGTTGCTTATTTTATTGATATAATTTAAAAGAGTACTGAGAGAAAATGAACATTCAGTTGAATAACTCTGCTGCATTTCATTAAAATTGTATCACTTTGGGGGGAATTCAGGCGAACAGAAACGCGATGCGGGATAAATCACGTACTGTTGATCAGGATGTCTAAACGGCCAAACTCCTTCAGCGTCTCGTCCACAGCGGCTGCGATGCTATCAGGCTGCCTCACGTCGATCCGCAGAGGGAGGCAGCGTCGCCCTGAAGCAGCCGACAGCTTCACCGCCGCCTAGAAAATATCTTCATGAAGTCGACGCAGAGCTATGGCACATAGATAACACTCAACCAGAACTGGGCAAATGATTAGAAAACCTCTTTCAGCTTGTCCAGGTTCCTGCTAGCGATCACCGTGTCACAACCATGTCTGGAAAAGAAAGACAATAAATAATTATTGAACTGAGAACATGATGTAATGTAAGGGGGAGGGGGAGGCTCCTCCCACAATTCAAAAACTGTTAATCAGTGGTGAGAACTACTAGCTAAAAAGCTTCAGGTGCAGCTACGCCCAAAGAACCAATAACAAACAGTTTCACTAAAATCCAACACACCACACCAACATGTTATTTAGCATAAAGTAATGCTACAGCACCACAATACCATGGTATTTAGCAGAAGCTAAGCTAAAGTGCTATATCAACAAAATATTTTACAAAAACTACCAACTCACCATCGCTAGCAGGCATTGCTAGCTAAAATGTTAGCTGCACTAACTCTAAATCATTAAACAATAGTTACGCTAATGTGAAAGTCTATAATAGCATGATATTTATTTGAAGACGGTGCTAAAGTGCTACACCACCATTGTATTTAGCAGAATCTAATGCTAAATCACTAAATTCAACAATGGTGTTTACACCCAACATTAGTGGGCAATGCTAACTACAAATAAAGTTAGCTGTGCTAACCCTAAAGCACCAATCATTAGCTCCACTAAAGCTAAAGCGCTACACCACTATTTTATTCAGTGGAAGCTAATGCTAAAGTGCTAATTTCAACAATGTCGATTCCCATCATCACTAGCGGGCAGCGTTAACTAAAGCACCAATCACAAACATTAGTTCCACTAGTGCCAATGTGCTAAAATAATAATAATAATAATAATAATAATAATAATAATAATATATCTAGCTTTTTAATATTTTTTGTTCCCGGCCTTTATTAACATCAGATTAAAACTAAAATCAGTAAACAGACGGGAAATCCTTCACCTCATGAAGATCTCAGCGATACGAAGTCCGATTCCAGATCCGCCTCCAGTGATGAAAGCAACTTGATCTCTAAAACAAAACAAAACATTACATCTCTTTTCAGCAGTGAAACGAAAATGCAGCATTTATCCAAGAAATCACAAGTATAGATATAAACAAATAAATATTTGATGCTTACTTTAGTAAATCTGGGCTGTAGATGTGTGTGTATGAAGCCAAGCAGTCGTCTGAATCAACATCTTCAGGAAGCTCTTCTCTTCTGTGTTCTGCCATACTGATGAAAAACCCCAGAAGGAATCAGGTCACCGTATTAGACCTGTAACCAGTTTATAATGTATGGAGGGTGTCAGATGGAAACACACAGCAAACTGTGAAAGGGGAGGAAAACACGCATGATTCAAACTCCAAAATACACAAAAACAAATTTTAAAAAGTTACGCAAAAAGCTAAAACTGCATTTTCAAGCTCTGCAAAGTCCTCCAGACCACTAGGGGGAGTCGATCACCAAATCCTACGATACCAGAAAGAGGAAAGATGGGATGAGAAGAAAGATGGAAGAAAGAAAGTGTTATACTTCGTGTTTTTACAAAATTATAGAACTCCAGCATATTTGGGTGCGTTCACACTGCAGCCTGAAGTGACTCAATTACGATTTTTTTGCCGGGCCCGTTCACACTGCCAGTAAATGCGACCTGTATGCGTTCTGCAGTGTAAACGGGCAAAAGACCTGAAAGTGTCCCGCATGCGCAGTAGAGGGCGCCATAGCGTCAGCGTTCTCAGTGTTCTGCCAACCGCCATAAAAAGAAGAAGTGCTCAGTGTTTGCGGAAGTAAACATGGAGGCTAACGGTGGAGCTTAGCTTACACATTTGAAGTTGTTGTCCCACCGGAGCAGCATATTAACAACTTAATCCTCATATATTCCATCATGGTTGTTGTTTTTCTTCCCACTTGCGCGTATCAGGACGCAGAATAGTGAGATTTGTTGAGAAACTGTGACGTTCAGTTCGGATGAATGCGACCTGGACGTCATGGTCGCATTTGAATCGGATACGTATCGGATATGGATCACATTCGGAAAAGAATCCGACCTGTGCTGTTCACACTGCCATGAAAAGATCAGATACAGGTCGCATTACGTCAAAAAAATCGGAATTGAGTCACTTCAGGCTGCAGTGTAAACGCACCCTTTGAGTATTTTCTGACTTCAGACTCCCCCTAGTGGTCTGGAGGACTTCCGCTTTGTGGAGCAAGCTTCCAGTATTTCATACTTGCTGTTGTTTTCTTTATGAAAATCTAAAGATAGAGAAAAAAAAATAATGAATCCATTTTCTTCCTATTCACAATTACGCACAACTTCTCCTGAAATCCAGAGAATTTTCTGCAACAAAATGTAAAAGAGGTGTGAATACTTTTCCAAAGCTTTGCAAGTCCCTGCTGCTGTGTTCGGGTTTCCAGTACATCCCAGTTTGAGTTTAAAAGGATCAAACTGGGAAGCAAAGAAACACTTAATGTTGTTTATTTTTACTAAATTCTGGCCTCAAAGTCAAACGTTTCTCTAGTTGTGTTACAGACATCTCTATAAAATGTAAACTTAAACTTAAGTGAATTTAACAGCTTTTAACTCACTCTGTTCACTTCGGTCCAGTTAAAGTCGTTTCTGTCAGTTCTTTTGCTGCAAGAAATGAGCTGGTTCCGGTTCTGATTCTGGTTCTGTTCAGCGTGACTGAAGAAAAACAAACTAAAACCCAGATTTGTCACAGAGAACTTCTTCAGATCGGTTCCTCAGGCTCTGCAGGAGGACAACATGGACCTTGGACGTTGAACGCTGTCGCCGCAATTCCACTGATGCATTCTGGGTAATGAAGTCTTTTCCTGTAATTGTCTATTTCCGTTCATAAAAGTCTCATTATTACGACGGAGTATTAAATCTATCCTAAAACACACACGCGCACGCGCACACACACACACACACACACACACACACACACACACACACACACACATATATTCTTGTAATATGTTATGGGGCATATAGGAAAAAAAGTTGTACATTTCTGCCAAAAAAGTCTAGAGTAATCATAAATTTGCTAAACAAAACTTGAAAATTTATGAGTTTGAAGAATCTAAAATTTGATAATAAAAACTCAGAAATGTTCTAGAAAAAAAAGTGAATTTCTGACCTCTGAACGTCAAAAATATGCTAGAAAAAAAATTGAGATTAATCTCAGAAATTTTCTAGAAAATATTTTATTTTCTGAGCTGGAAAAAACAAAAAAAAAAACAAATTTGACTTTTGAGACTCAGAAATGGCTGTTTCTTCGAGCAAAATTTCAACTTTTCCATCTCAGAAATATCTAAGATTCTTCTTCATAAAACTCTGAGATTCATAAAAAAAAATAGTTTTTTGCGAAAATCTTTTTTTCTATCTGCAAAATCACTGACACTGCGTCGTATATTGATTTTTTTAAAAGTCAGAATTAAAATATATTTTACTGAAGCTCTGAAACGATTTGACTCTGGACTGAAAACCAGTGACTTTTTCTTTCATTTGCACTATCAGCTTCAGCACCAGAGAGTTTCTCCTCCTGTAAAACGACACCGAACCAACCGATTCGGGTTTCCGGTTTCCGGTCGATGCTCATCAGTCTCCGTTAGAGCTGAACGACCCGTCGTCGGGAGTTTCAGCAACAACAATAAGATCAGTGAAACGGAAACCGAGGATAATTTGCTCTCTGATGTGTCTGAGAGCAAAAGCAAGATGAGGAGTTCCCTAACTGGATTTCCGTATGGAGCTAAACTGGTGCTATAAAGTTTTTTTCCAAAAGAAAAATATCTTTAAAATGGAACAAAAAATATTTGAAACTGAAAGATTTTGAAACTGAAAAGAATGTTTAAAGGACAATTTAAAAAATATTTGAAGCTGAAAAAGAAAATTAAACTGGAAAATTATTTTGAAATTGAAAAAAGGTTTAGATTTAAAGAAAACATTTGTAACTTAAAACGTATGTTGAGACTGAAGAAAATATTTGAAATTGAACAAAGTTTGAAACTGAAAGAAAAGTAAAACTATTATGGATGCCTGGAACTAAATCGGGGCCATCTTAAAAAGAATTAAACTAAAAAAAAATACCTGAAACAGAAACTGAAAAAAAAACATGTAAAAAATGTTCAAACTACTTATCAGATTCAGGTTTTTTTTTTCAAGTTGCAAAATAATTTATCAGATTCAAGTTATTTTTTTCCAAGTTGCAAAATTATTTTTTAGATTCAGAACATTTTTCGTTTGAACCAACTTTATGGCCCCAATTTAGCTCCATACGACAGGAGCAGAATTCAAATTTGTTTTCTCTCAACATTTTAATTCTTCTTTCCTTCCATGAACAAAAAGGATTCAAACATCATGAGGTGACAAACCTAAATAAAAATATACTAAAATATATTTCACTCATTTATTTTTGATTTTTATTGAAAAAACACAGTTGCTTAGAAAAACGAGGAACAGAATATGAAATAAAATGTGCCTTGAGGATAGATTTCTACAATAATGGTACAACCCCCCCCAAAAGCAAACATTATAAACATTAGAATAAATTAAAAATATTAAGTGACCTACAACATTCAGTTTCTTTTTGTTGCAAATAATAAACATGGCTCAATTTACTAAATAAAAACTGTAAAAAAAAGGTGAAGATGATAAAAAAATATATTTGTGAATCTAAAATTTGCCAAACATGATGAAATTAATTGCCAGTTTTGAACAGCTGAGGCTTCATGTCATTTATTTTTAAGCAGCAGCATGTAAATGTTTGGCAGACAGGTGGCGCCGTAGGCCAACTTTATTTAACAGAAACTCCAACACAGTAGAACAGAGTCCCTGAGCAAAGACATTATTTTAAACATTCACCATCTTTAAATAAACTTTTTGCCTTTTTATTTAAAGGGGTAACTTTAAATACCACTTTACCCCTAACGTTTGAAGTAGTTTTACTCTTACATGAGTAAAATTTTTGGTAAATTTTGATCGTACTTAACATTTTAAAAGATTAAAAGAACAAGTTTAGTTCTTGAACTACAGTTGGGGCCGCAGAATTAATCCAATGGCCACAAAATGGCCCTGGGCCACAGTTTGTACCTCCTCGTTCTAAGTGAAGCTAATTTCCAGCTGGTTCTGGTTCTGTGGGTCCGGTTGTGGCTTGAGGCGGCGTGTTGGCCTGCAGGCCCACCAGCCTGCTGCTGATCTCCCACAGCCGCCGTGCCGCCGCGTCGTCCAGCGCCTGCGGTGCCGGCTCCTTCTCTGTCATCACGTCGTAGTAGCGACCCGTTACGCCCGCCATTTCCTCCGCCACGGCCAGAAACACGCTGGGCTGGGCGCCGAGCTCCGGACTCTTCACCAGCATGGAGAAGAACGGGCCTGAGGAAGAGCACGAAGAAGAGGAGGCTAACAGCAAATAGTCTCTGATTATTTTCACCTATAATCAGAAATATCATCAGATTTTGTAAGGATTTCTGATGATAGCTAAACATAAAGTAGTAAAGTAGTGGAGAACTAAAATGTTTCCAGTTTAAAGGGAAACTAAACCCAATATAAAAGTTAAGCCCTGCCCACAGAGAATTTCCAAAACATTCCACCAATGTGGGCTAAGATATGATGTGGGCGTGGTTTAGAGACGATGTGGGCGTGGCTAAGAGACGATGTAGGTGTGTTTACAGATGATGTGGGCGTGGCTAAGAGACGATGTAGGTGTGTTTACAGATTATGTGGGCGTGGCTGAGAGTAGGAAGGGGCAGAGGGTGATACCAGGTTCAATGTTGCCAGTTTATCGTCTTTGTGGCTATATTTAGCAACTTCTCAGATCCACCAGAGACAAGCAACAAATTCAGGAGCAGTTTTAAAAATTCAACAAACGACAACTACAGTGACTTTTTTTTTAAAGTGACCAATGACAAATCTAGTTGCTTTTTTCAAAAAGCAACAAGCGTCAAATTTAGTGAAGTTTTCAAAAAACGATTAGCAACAAATCTAGCAACTTTTTAAAATAAGCAACTAGTGACAAATTTAGTTCAGACCCAAATTCAATTGAGAACTTGCATAAAGACATTAAATTTTCTGTTTAGATTTTCAGTTGAAACTGCAGTGAAAAGTTGCTCCCAGGATCAATATAGAGGTGCACTCCACACATTTCAGATCTGTGAGTAATTTTTAAATACTTTTGGTTGCAGTGATTTTTACTTAGGGCTCTCGGATTGTCTGAAAACAGATGTATGCCACACTTTTCAGATGTTTCTCTATTAAAAACCTAATGAACAGTTCAGCAGAGACTCACTGAGGACGGTGGTGGAGAACTGCGACTGGTGCAGGCCGGTGTGTCTGCCAAGGTCCGTGGCTACGACCCCAGGGTGCACGGCGTTCACCGTCACTCCGGTGCCTGTCTCACACACACACACACACACACACACACACCTCAGGTTAGAACACCGCGCTCATCGCAGGCCGGACCGCCTCCCACACCGAACGCAGCGGCCGGCGGACTCGCCTTCTAGCCGCTTGGCGAGCTCCCTGGTGAACAGAACATTGGCGAGTTTGCTCTGGCAGTACGCCTGCTTCGTGTCGAACTTCTTCCTCTCCCAGTTCAGGTCGTCGAAGTCGATCTTTCCAACGATGTGGGCGAGCGAGGACAGGTTGATCACACGACTGGGGGCGGAGTCTTTCAGCTTCTCCAGCAGGAGGTTCGTCAACAAGAAGTGGCCTGGAGGAAGTCAGAGGCTTGGACTAGGTTTACAGTTTAAGAGAAAGATTTTTTACTGCTAGCAAAAAGGCAATAAATCAATAAAATGCATAATAAATTAAAACACAATAATTTCCACTTGTATGGTTTATTGTTTTTCTCTTTTTACCAGAAGCTGCTTGATAAAAGTCTAAAGTCTGGTGCTTTGGTCTCAACTAGCCCTTTTTTGAAGGACAATTTTGTTTATAATTCATCTTATTTGATGTTCTGTTGATTTATCTCAGATATTTTTAAAGCATTTCAATCAATCAGGTTCAATCACGTTTATTTGCACAGCACATTAAATAAAAAAACAAGATGCATTCACAGATTAGAGAAACAAACAAACATTACATTTTGTTGTGTGCTGTAATCAACAATCAGCAATACACATCAAACATGTTGGTCAATGTTCCAGTGATTTAATTTAGGGGACTAAATGTTTTCAGAGTTAGCAAAAATGCTAATTGATTCTGTTATTAGCACATTAGCAGAAGTCTGCCATCCAGTTCCAGAATGTTTGTTAGAATGTAAAGTTTATTGATCTTTGAGAATATGTTCGTGCATTTTTAGCCGTTATATTACAGTAAAATGGTCTCAAAACAACAAGATTATCATGTATCCCAGTAACTTCTGGGACAATTTATCACCCAGCAAAAACTTGTAGTAAAATCATTCGAGTAACTTTTTTGAAAGAATGTACTTTTAGGAGTATTTTTATTACACTGAACTTTTTTACTTTTGTAAATGTAATTGAGTAAAAGTTACTACCCAACTGTGTGCTTTTTGGCTAGTGGAGTTAGCAAATTCTCCCCTGGTTCTTCTCAGCAAGTGGCTGAGAAACACAAATACACGCCACACTTTTCAGATTTGTAACAGTGAAAATGTCTAGAAAACTCTTTGATAATGCTTTCTCTGCGTTTGTTTTGTGCTTTTGACGGTGCAGTTGGATGAAAACATTTATTGGTCACTACCTAAATGGTTCACTCCCAGCTGCATGTCGAAGCCGTCCTCCGTCTTCCCCGCCGGACACCGCATGACTCCGGCGTTGTTTATCAAAATGTCCACGCTCTTCTCCTCTGCAATAAAAAGCAGGTTCGTTAGAAACTCTGTCTCATGTTTCCAGCTCTGACCTCGGTTTGGTTTCCACCTTGATTGATTCTCTCTGCGAACTCTCGGATGGACTTCATGGAGGCCAGGTCCAGCTGGCACGCATAAACATGCGGGTTCAGCGTCTTCCCTCGGATCTCACTCGCTGCCTCTTCACATTTCTCCATGTCGCGGCATCCCATAATGATCCGGCCCCCTGAAGAGGCCAGAAACAGAAGCCGCGTTTCTATTACAAATGTCAATAATATTCCACTAATGTTGGGGACTTCCGGTTTGACCGCGAAGTAGTCGCAGTTTCTTCTTCTTTTCCATTATTGTGGATCGCGCTTTCTGACGCTCCCCTTTACCACAACGATAATTATAAATTCGCTACGTGCTTGTGAATAGAACAATATTCATCGTGTTTTAGTAGAATCGCGACCAGCCAATGAGACAATGACCAACAGAGCGAAAAAAGACGACGGACCATGTAACGGTTATGCTAGCGGCTATGCTAGCGGTCCATAAGAAATCCCTCTCAGCAGATTCAATGCGGTGTTCGTAAAGCTCGAAACAAATATTCCGCTAATTAAAAAGAAATCGCAATTTCGGTATATCTGGTAAATAAGAAGCGTAATTAAGTTCACATGTGAATAAGTTTGATCACATGATAAATCATTAAACATAAATAAACATCGTCCTTCAACTACTTCCTGTTAAAGACTTCCTCATGGTTTGCGACAGTGGCAGAATCCACTGTCGCAAACCTCTGGTGACTAATGTGATGATGAAAAAGTGTCTCCATTGCAGTTTTCAGAAATACACCAATTTTGATACGGCCAAATAATTAGGGGAAAAAAAGCCTGATCAAATGTCAAAACTTTTTTTTTTAAATCAAAAAACAAGTTTTTTTTTTTTTTAAAGCACAGCTACTAGCAAGAAACGCCCAGAATAAATAAAAAAGTGTTGTGTCTCCAGACCTCTGCTGGCCAGCTCTCTCGCCGTCTCCTTCCCGATGCCGGTGTTCGCGCCGGTTATCACGACGGTCTTCCCTTTAATCCCAGCCTTGCTGGGGCAGCGGCCCCCAGTCACACGGTTCCTGGAAAACCAATTAAAATTCACCTTTTACACTCAAAAGCACATTTTCTTACCTCTCTATTATATGAAAATAATAATAGAGAGGTATTATTATACCTCTCTATTATAATAATAGATAATATTAATAACCTAATATTATTAGGTTATTAGGTAATAACCTAATAATAGGTTATTACTATTATCCTAGTAATAGGATAATAGTAATAACAGTAATAAATTATGTCATAGTGATTTGTACAACAGCATGTTGAGGCCATTGTAGACAGAAAAAAAGGAGGAGTAGATTTCTGCCAAAGAACTGAGAAATTTTTAGATTCATCAGAAATTTTCTGGAGAACATAGGGAAATTTCTGAGTGTGAAAAGTCAAAAATTTTATGAAATTTCCATTAGCATCTCAAAAGCTCACATTATACCTGAACTGCAACCCCAAATCAAAAAAGGAGGAAGTTCAAATGATCTCTTCCATCCATCACAACAGGCAAAGACCTTATGTCCTACTGCATCCAAATGGAGCAGCAAAAGTAAAAGACATGGATTAGCAGCACTAGCTAATCAACCAAGTTTTATTTGTATAGTAGAAGGCAGCTAACACCTTATGGTTTAATCCAGGACTTCATGTTGTGGAATTGTGAGCTGCTAGCATTAGCCTTCAGTCAGAAGCCTCCTGAGATTCACTGCAAGACTGACTGCTACTGGAGATACTGTCTGCCCACAACGTCAACATCCACAGCAACTTTTAAAAGGTACTTAGATGATATTAGTTACAATATCTAATATTCATTTGGGATAAGTAAAGTTTGGGATACATGTAAATTTGTGTCTGGACAAAACAAAATGTTAATGATCCTAAAAGTTTTCTGAATTATAATGCTTTCTGTGGCTACAGAACTTCTAATTCTGCTACAACACAGAGAAAAAGGAAACTATAGGAGCTAAAATAATAAAATGTGACAGCAGGTTGTGTGTAAAATCCTGACAGTTCCAGTCGCTTTATTCTGAGATACTCACTTGATTAAAACGGCACTTCCGGCCACCGTCCCGAACACGGAAATCGGTAGAATATATCTGCTCATGGCTGCGGAGAAACGCCGAAAACCCGAACAGCTAAAGAAAGTTTTAACGTCAAACTCACATCTGAAAACAACACAACAGAGCAAGGTTACAGTAGCAGCCTTTTTGCGTCATCAGCCAGCGCCGAAAAGTGGAACTATGGGAAACGTAGTCCTGAAGAAGCTGAAAACTTATGCTAGTTCTCTGTTGTTTAGACTTTGAGATTCAAGTTAGAATGTGATCAAATAGAAGATTATGGGATGCCATCACAGTCAAAAATCAACAGCAATAATTTTCGTTACTTAGCCAGTTGCTATGCCATTCAAAGTTGCATTTTAAATAAACTAGCAAGCTGAATTTTTAGTTTACAAATTAAACATTTAGATTGCTAAATAAATATTTAGTTTCCAAACTAAATATTGTATTTAGTTTGTTCAATAAAAATGTAGCTAGGGACATAAATAGTTTGCTAAATTATTCGCTAATTAAAGTTTGAAACTGTGACACTTATAAACAAATGAACAACATGGTGAAAGTATGACTGAAAATTTTACCTCCAATTTTATCTATTATTATTGTTGTTAGTTTTCGACTGTGTGACTTTATGAGAAATAGGGCTATGAAAGATAGAAACAAATTTAAAAATGTCCTTGAAAATTTTTGAAATGTCTGATTTTCAAAAGTCAAAAATTTTGCAAGAAATAACTCAAAAAATGTACATTACTCTCAGAAATTTTCTTTAAGAATTTTTTAAATTTCTGAGTTCAAAAAAATGAAAATTTGCAAAAAAAAACTGGAATTTTTAGACCAATCTCAGAAATATTCTAGAAAATTTTTTGGAAATTTCAGAGTTGCAAAAGGAGAAAAATTTCAACTCTTAATATTTCAGAGATTTTTAGGTGGAAATTTTCTCCTTTTTTCTCATTATACAATGACGCTAATATGTTGCTGAACAAAAGGAGAAGATTACGCTATAAAATGGATCTTGTATCTCAACACTGGACTCAATTTGAACTGTTTCTCTTTCCTGTCCTGCATGGCTGCCATCTTTAAATCTGTATCGACTGGCTTCACTTAAAGTTGACCAATGGCGCCCTCTTCAGGACAGAGGCCAAAATACAACAGTGAAAAGAGGTCTAAACGAACGCTATGAGTTAATCCAGTGGATGGCAATTTAATTCACAATTAATTGTTTACATCCCTAGTACCAACAATTTCATCTATGATTTATATATTTTGTTTCTCTGTAATTAAAAGCATAACATAAGTCTATAGTGAAAATCTTTTTTGTCTTAGTAGTTTCTGGTGCAACTGGGACACAGACTGAGAACCTGGGAGATAAATCTGAGGATGAAACAAGGGCGTCCTTTATATGCAAGAGCTGGAGGAAGCTGGTGGCATAGAAAAGTAAAAACTGGGACAAGAAGCTGCTGTCTGGGAAAAGAGAAGAAATCTCTGCAGCTCTTACAGGTGTGTGTGTGTGTGTGTGTGTGTGTGTGTGTGTGTGTGTGTGTGTGTGAACCTTTGTGCCAGTTAAAGCACACTGAGCTCTGCCTTCAGGATGATTTATGACTCTCCTGTTTGTAGAATAACCTGTAGGAAACTTCTGCCTCACATGATGCTCCACTCTGAAAAGCACCTGCATCTGATTGGTAGCTGGCCTGGTCCGGGTCAGGGGTGGCCTAATCCAATTCTCCAGAGTTACTATACTACCCTGAAACTTTTATATGCCTCACTGCTCTATCTATCTATCTATCTATCTATCTATCTATCTATCTATCTATCTATCTATCTATCTATCTA
>NW_006800402.1:15075-49535 GCF_000485575.1 Poecilia formosa | reverse complement strand
TGGCTCCAAATCCAGGCCTCCATTGGTTAATAAATTTGATTTCCATTGATGATTTTTGTGTGATTTTGTTGTCGGCACATTCAACTTTGTACAGAACAAAAGATTCAATGAGAATATTTCATTCATTCAGATCTAGGATGTGTTACTTGAGTGTTCCCTTTATTTTTTTGAGCAGTGTATATTTATTCGTAGGGTTTTATATTATGTATTAATTGAAGAAGATGACTCTGCCTAATTAACGCAGTTCCCTGTGGGGGCCAGTAGGGTGAGCACCTTTTTTACCGGGTCCATGTCCCCCTCTGACCCACCACTTGTGTTCGCCGCTGATTGTTGAACGTCTTGTCGGATGGATGTCCGTGTCCCGGCGCTAGGACCCAGCACACGTGAGCGCCTGTAGTGATCCACAGGGTGGAGCCGGTGAACAATGACTGGTAGGTCCAGCAGATGCAGAACATCTGAACCCGCCTCCCCGCCTCTCGAGCCCCGCTGGACGAACGGACGGACCGGGGCGGACCGACGGCCACAGACGACCCGGGCTCAACCTGAAGGTTTGCTCAGAGATCCGAGCCGCGGCGGCGTGAATGAATGGGCTCCTCTCCGCGTCTCCTGCGTGTGGAAGTGGAAGTGGGTCATGTGGACCACCGGAGGAGCGGGAGATAAACACGCAGCCTCCCGCAGCTGCTTGGCCGGTTAACGGCTCCCACATCCCGCTTCTCACGCTCCACATGTGGCTTTGATTCCTCCGAGCAAAGTGTCAAACTGACGGACAAAACGGGGACTTCAACTTCTCTGTTCTGGAGAAATATTTTTGCTATTTGAAAGCGAAGATTCGGTTAGTCGGTTCCGAGCAGATGCAGGACCATGGAGGAGAGAGGCAGGTCGCCAGCAGGTGAGCAACACGCGATGAGGAGCTTCCAAATGGGTCCAGAAAAAGTGGTTCTGGAAAATCCAGTCCACGAATCCTCCAATTCATCGTTCAAACCAAATGACCTTTGACCCACTCACGGTTGTTTTTTTATTCCGAATTTACTCTGTTTTGTGCAGCAAACAGTCCAGGTTTTCTTCTTCCAGTTTATAAAAGAGAAAAATTAATCCAACGGAAAATCAAGGCAAGCTCCAAAACAATCCAGATATTAAACTTGAAGAAATTAAGGCTGAAATAATTATTCAGATGAATCTTTATTAAAATAACAGTCAGCTAATTTACTAAAATCGAATAATCGTTAACTTTAGTTTACAGACCCAGTAATTAAGAAAAGCTGTACAAAACTAGCATTTAGGTGAAAAACTTTCTTTGTTTGAAACCATTAAAGTAACCATTAATTAATCCTTAACTACAACATAAAGGGCAGCAATTCAACCAAAACTGAACAAAAACTGCAAATATTTAGCATTTAACATGAAAAACCTTCTTTGTAATTATTAAAGTAACCTTCAACTAAATTTAGTCGTCAAATAATCGTTAACTTTGGCATAGACACTCCAAAAAGGGCAGCCATTGAGCCAAAACTGTAAAAAAATGTAAATATTTAGGACTTAATATGAAAAAACATCTTTGTTTGTAACTAAGTTCAACCCAGAACTCATTAAGTTGCATATATTTACCTTCACCTGGTTCAAATTAAGAAAATCTGCTATTAAACACATTTTGCTACCCAAATATTAATTAATTATTCAAATCATAATAACCAGTTCAGGCCTACAGTGTTGAATTTAACTGAAGGGCTTATCTTTTCACTAACTTTTGAAATGCTTGTTTTCTTATTTTAAAAAGGAATTTAATTATTTGTTTAATTTCTTTGGATAATGTACACAATAAGCTGCAAGCCATTAAATAAAATTCAGCAAAATGAGCCATTTTTTAAACCGATTAAGCAATTAATCAATTGTCAGAATAATTGATGAAGTTATCAATTACTAAAATAATCGTTAACGCCAAAACAGATCTGTTGCAATATTCAGAGACATAAAACGGTGAAAAAACATAATTTTGATACATTTAACGACTTGAAAAGCAAAAATCTGACTTTGGTGGCATCGTTTTTCCTGGACAGCTGCTCACTTGTTTTCCCCTCTGCTCTGTAATCCTCATGTCTATTGTTAGCTGATGCAGAAAATGGACCAGACAGGTGGAATCTCATTTTTAATGCATCTTAATGAGCATCTGACTTTAAAATTCCTGCAAAAAGCGAAACCTGGAGGCTGCTAATGGGTCACAAACACGGCAGAGGGACCAGCGAAGTGTTTATTTGCTTCTGCTTTTTGTTGAAGAGCCCAAAACAATTCATATTCAAAGCAGCCTCTGGTTGCTGCATAAATAATTCACATTTCAGGATGATTTCCCAGTAAGAATCGACAGCTGATGAGCGGTTTTGCTGGCGGAAACATGCTCCTCACATATTCTCTGAAATTGTCTCCTCTAAATGCAGCTGGGGTAAATGTTTCAGGCAGACTCTGCAAATAGCAGCAAAAATGAGTTTTCATGCTATTAAAGAGGAAATTGACCCACTCCAGCTGGAATAAACAAACCGTTTCCCTCCAAACCAAATGACTCAAAGAAATGAACATGCATAATTAAAATGTTTATGATTATTACTTGAAAATAAAAGGGTGGATTTTTTTTTACGCTGGTTGTTTTAAATGCAGATTCACTTTGCAGAGGGAAATAAACAAACCCTGGAAACATGTAAATAAGTTATAATGAATGAAAACAAATGTTGCCCCTTTTCTTGACTTAAAAATGAAATTTTCTACAAAGTTCCTTCATTTTAGCTGTTTTTAAAAGCAAATCTCAACCGTTTTGTCAATTTAGTTAGACGTCTTCAGATTATGTGGCATTACAAGATCAGTAAATAAAAATAATGACATTTTGACATTATTACTGTATTTATTACAGGATTTGGAGCATTAATTTCTGCAATCGTTGATTACCTTTGGAAGAGTGACGTTCCCAGCCAGTAACTGTGAACGGTAGCTCAGTGCTAACAGTGTTGAAAACTGAAATATGCAGAAATAAAATGGTGAGATGGTTTGTTTTATACCCTAATGCGGGACTGAGTGATGTAAACATGGATTATTGGAACCAATAGGAAAAATCAGCTGCAGTACCACCGTTTAACCCACAGAGGACAGCACTGATATTTATCTAATTTCCATGAAAGTATAAAAATTTACACAAAAACATAAAGATTTAATCCTTAAGACAAATTTAGATGCCAATAAATGAGTTGACTGGCGGTTAGTTACTCAGTTTGAACTGATTGATGATCCTATGAACTAAACAGGACTTGAACATGTTTTTGTATTTTAGATGATATTTTTAGTGAATTGTTGCTATGTTGTGGGACTGTTGTAAAAGTGGTGATAAGAAATATTTACTTCTCCTTTTTTAGGTAATTGTCTGTCTCAGAAATCACATTTCCACAGATGTGATTATTGCTCATGATAAACAAACCAATAAAGATTTGATTCAGGGGATCCCAAACAGCATTAGCATTAGCTTAGCACAGACAATATTACAAAATATTTAAAGAAACACAAATGTTAAGAATGATTTTTATTCACTATTCAGTAATTGTTACATCCATTTAATTTATCGTCATGGCGATAATTGAAATGCCCACTCCTATGAGACGGTTTCAGAGCGGAACTGTAACTGGTTCCAGTTTCAAAGTGAAGGAGGGAGCAGCTTAGCGAATCAACATTAGCCACTTCCAGCAGAACTAATCACCTTATGCCGCCGTTGCATCATTTAGCGACACCCCCATTTTACTGAGCTCATATTAGCATCAGATTTCCCCCGTGCGTTTAGCATCAAAGCGACGCGCTCCATGTTCTGTTTGCGCCTCGCTGGATTTCTTCCTCTCATCTTCCTCGGACGAAGACTCCCTGCTACAGGCGGAGGTTACTGGCTTGTGTGAATATAATGGTGTCGGTGGGAACAGTGTGTCCTGCAGCTAGCTGAGGATGATGGCGACGACACTTATTATGATTGGCATCCATAATCAGATGCCGTAGGGGAAAGTTTTTGCAGCGGGAGCTTTAATCTTTAAACTCTGATGATGATAGAAAGTGCCAGAGGAAATGCAGTGGGATGCAAATCAATGGAAAGCACTTTCATCATGAGTCCTAATCAGATTGTAAAAGATGACCTCATTTCCAAAAAGCATGAAGTTAAGAAGTTGCTGTGGATAAAAGCTGTTTTCTTTCTCGTTGGGTTGATTCCCCCCAAGTTTCTTCCTGTTATTGAGATTATTTGGTTTAAGTTTTCTATATTTGGTCAAAACTTAATGTATTTTAATATAAAATAGTTCTTTGCTGTAAGGTTAAATGAAAATATGTGGCATTTCTAAATGCTTTAGCAATGAAAATCTGAAAAGTGCAACTTTGACAGTGAAAATCCTTGGATTTACCAGTTTCAGAAGGTTTTTAACAGAAGATTTAGAAAATCATCTGTTATGGTGATTTTCTCTGGTGTAAAAGTAAGTACTTTAGTTTTTTTTCTAAATTTAAATAAAGAAAGTCTTTAATTAAATTCAAACATTAGTAAAATGCCCAATATCAACTGAATGAAAAAAAGTTCAACTGAATATCATCAGCGTAGCAACGGTAGGAAATATTCTTAAAGAATAACCAAAAGTCCAAAGGATTTGTTTAATGTTTTCTTCATTTATTTGGGTAAAGCTTCCAACCATCCAGCTTTTAATTACATTCAGATTTTATTCATAAAATGTCCAATTTCAACTGAATGAAAAGAAATGTACAACTGAATGTCATCAGCATAGCAGGAAACATCCCTAAGAGATGAGAATATGGGACCAAGAGGGAACAGATAAAGTAACAATGTAACCAGACCGGAGCCCTGTGGGACACCAAACCGACAAATGTAAATATCAGGGGTGGGTAGCGCTAACTAAAAGACTAGCTGCGCTAACCCTAAAACACTAATAATAAACTTGAGCTCCGCTAATGCTAAAGCTAAATACCAACACCGTATTTAGCAGAAGCTAATGCTAAAGCGCTAACTTCCATTCTATTTACACCACAACCTTCTAGCACCAATTTCATTTACTGTTTCAGAAGTATAAACTACACATAAAATCCAAATGAAATATTTCAAAGTTTGTCTTTTTAATGCAACAAAATGCCAGTAAGCAGAGGATTCAGTTTAAAATGTTTCCTATGATTGCAGGAACACAAACCTGAAGCAGTTATCGCTTTTACATTTTAAATGTTCGTTTTTAAACCTCTCCACTGCGAAGGTCACATTCATGCAAATTTTGCTGCTGGTTTTAATGATCCGGCGTTTCTCCGGTGTTTCTGCAGGGACTGATTCGGCTTCCTGAGACGGGATCTCAGAAGGTTTTCTGCCATGTCTCGGGTTGACCTTTCCGGTTTCTGTTGAATGCCATTTCCTAATTGCATTACAAACTGAGGGGACGGCAACCTGGCCAATTAAACAAGGCTGTGGACATGTGCAAGGATAACTGTGGGCCACCAAGCTCAGTTTAAGACGGGGGACAAGTCTGTGCATCGTTTGTTTGCACACTTTATATTGAACTGGATGACTTCTGTGTTGGTGTTTTATTGGTTTTTGAAGGTTACATATTTGGAAAATCTGGCATTCCTCTGGTTTCCATAGCTCAGAGTGATGTCAGGACAGCCATCTTGTTTTACAGCTTATATTTATTCAGACAGACAGAATATTAGGACTAAGCTACAAGTTTTATGAAGTCATAATACATCAAGAAAAATTTTGATGTATTAGGAGAATAAAGTCGAAATAATACGAGAACAAACTGTTTATTTTAGGAGAATGAAGAAGTAATTTTAAGAGAACTCTGACACAAAAACTAAAAAAAAAAAAATCAAAAATCAAGCTTATGTGAGCATATTGTGAAGTTTTATAGTTTTTTTGTCTAGCAAATTTTTGATTTTTTAAACAAAAAGAAAATTCTGAGTTTTTTCTGTTTCTTTTGGTGGAATTTTCATTTATTTTTTAAATTTCTATCTACAATGACTCTAACCGGGCTCTGAATCGTTTCTCTTTTCTGTTCTGGTATCCCTCCGCCATCTTTGTTTCTGTAACAACTGGCTCCTCTTAAGGAGCGGCCCCCTCTGCTGGATGCTGTCCAAACTGCATCACTGCAAGAAGGTCTAAATGGACGTTATTAGTTCATCTATTGGAATTAATCTTAATCTAATAAACCATGAATCGACAATTAATTGTAAGTCAATTGTTTGCATTTTTAATTATGAATATATGTTCTTATCATTAAGGGAAAAATGTTGATACATAGAACTCATAAAAGGGAAGATTGAAAATATTTTTTAAAATTGGGTTTTATTTCAGTCAATTCTTATTTATCTTTTTATAAAATAAACCAAGAAAAAAAAGATTAAAACTGGATATGTTATGAAAAAATGTGTGATTTTATCTGTAGGCCGTTGCTGCTGAGCACTGAACCAAACCCCGTCCAGCCCGACTCGCCTCAGTTTGTCCTTCCAGTGTCACTGCGGACGTTTCTGCTTCGCCTCCAAAGTTTGGGGACGTTTCACCTTGGCCGGCGTCCTTCCTGGCTCATTGGTCCTCCCAGCAGGAGGCCAGGTGAATCTGGAGCGCGAACAGCAGGGGTCCGTATGGGAGCCGGGCCGAGCTCAGAGCAGGCGATTTGTCAAAGCGAGAGTCTGTGGCCGATCGCTCGGAGAGCGGCGCAGCAGACGGAGGTTTTCTCGTTCAGTGGGGTTGACAAACGGTACAAAAAAAGACCTTTAGACATCATCTGTTTCTGTCAGGTGGCTTTAGTGCGTCGCACAAAAATAAATGGGCTCGCCAGAACCACCATGTAGAACTGAAACAATCAGTTTCCCACTGAAAACCCGGTTTCTGCACAGGATGTCAACTTAATGAGGAAGAGGATTAAGAAAGCAAAAATAAATCTGATTTTTTTTTTTCAGAATTCCAAATTTTCCGACTTTTTTCCTCAAAATTCTGATGTTTTTCACTGAATTTTCATTTTAATCTCAGAATTCTAATTCTGTCAAAATCCAACTAAATAACCAAATACTTCTTGGTGTACTTTCTGTCAGTATATGTAAATATTTATGTAACTGTTTCTTCCTCTGATTTTCGGCCCCAAATTGAGTTTTAACACTAGATTTGCCTGATGGGGCAAAAACAATTGAAGCAATTCTGATTCAGAGAGAAAATACTGAATTGTATTTACTTTTTCTCGGGGACGTGACGTTCTCTGTGGTTTTAGTTGGAAACAGTTCAGCTCTAACAGGCTGAAACGGGCTGGTTCTGTTGGAAGCCCGTTCATGTCTGAGTGACGTTAAAACAACCTGACAGAAACAGGAGAAGCCCAAAGGTTTGGTTTCCGTTTGCAGTCGGTGGGAGAAACGGCTTCGGTCTCTTTGGGTTTCTCTCTGTGACCTGGAGGCAAAGCATGTTGGGCGTTTTGACAGCTAATTGAGCAATCGGTCCTCATTAATAATGGCTGTTTGGCCCGGAGCAAAGCGGCTAGTCCATTAGCAGAGAGGGTAAAAACGTGGCCAGGGTCTGCAGTCGATTTACTTTTTGTGTTTGTAGAAACAGGCAGGAGAGGGATGGATCAGTAGCTGCTGATTTCATCCTCACATTACGATGCGTTAACACCAACCCTGTTCTGTCGCTTTAACCCAACTCCTTTCTGGTTGTCCTGGTTTGATTGTGGAGGTTTAAATGCTAATTGGACCAGAAACATTGAATTCTGGTCGTCCAAACTTTGGTCTCGGTTTGGTTGAAGTGAACTCTGGTTTGGTTTGAAATCATATGTAAACACCAAGTGGACCGGAGACCGCTCCAAAAGCAAGAAGTGAACTACAGCGCAGGGCATTGTGGGTAAATACAACCAAATCAAATGTGCTAGCTTAGCGCTAGCAGGAGAAATGGATCTTGGTGTTTAGCTAAACACAAAAGAGAAATCCTACAACCTCTAAAATCTGTTGCCACTCCATTTTTGCTTACATTTTGTGAAGAAGGAAGTTTTTCAGTCTGTGTGCTCCAGTTGGCAATTAATTGATTACTAATTTAGTTGACAATTACTTTAATGATCAATTACTTTAATGATCACAATTAATCCAATTAATCGTTTCAGCCGTAAATAGAAATAATGAAAATAACAGTTGTTGAACTTTCCACCTTTTCTCCATGAGAACAGCAACTTCATCAGTCCTGGAAGAGATCAGTCAGGATTATCTCAATTATCGATTAATCACGATTAATCGTTTCAGCCCTAGATAAAAGTAATGTTGAGCTTCCCACCTTGTTCTAAGAGAGCAGCAGTCCAGAGTTCAGTGGGCGGATTTAAAACGTTTGTAGATATTCGGGTCGGACTGAGTCGGACTCGGACCTCCAGGTATTAAAACTGGATCTTCTGTATGTGGAGCGTGTGATCGCTACCTTTTCTTTCGGATGAAGCAGCAGTTATCCACAAACGCTGCAGTTGTGCTGCAGCCTGCAGCTGCTTCCTGTGAGAGGTGAAAGCACAAAGGGCCTTTGATGGCGCCTCCGATACGCCGGACCGACCCGCTCTCTGCCAAAAGCCTCCACACAATCATCCCTCAGATAACCCAGCTCCACTGGCACACCTCCGCGGCTCTGTGCTGTGTTTCTGAGACGACCAATCTTCTCATCACATTTCAGGAATCCTAATCCAGTTTTTCCCAGGGAAACGGAGGAGGCGGGATTGTTTTTGTCGGAGCGGGGTAATGTGATTAGGAGCTGGAGCTGAGTGGAGGGACAGTAGAGCAGGCCCTGCGCTCCACTCGGCTCTCTGATCCACGCAAGGTGGGCGCTAACAGGAAACATGCTAGCATGTTAACATGCTCAATCGTTAGCATGCTAACTCATGTCTGTCTGGTTTTAACGTTTAATCACCAACCAGGACCACTGATTGGTCTGGACTGCTGCCAAGACTCGAAGGATGAAAAATCCACACCATCTTATGTCATCAACTTCATGGTTGTGATTTGCAGAGCATCCTTCTATGGCGCAGTAATAGTGCCAAAATTCATTAAATGGCTAAAGGACAATTCCACCTTGGTCTGTCACATCAACCAGTTTTTGGTAGAAAAAAAAAAAAACAGTAAATCATTCACATGGACATTATTGAGCTTGTTTTAATTAGTCGTGCGATTAATTTTGTCTTGGTTAAAAACTTTTCCACCTGATTGTCCGGTAGACTCTGTTTGATTTGGGACAAAAATCTTAACATCTGTTGCATCACATTCATTTCCCTCTTGGGCGCTGCTCCAAGAAACACTGAAAGAAACTATATGCATGACAGCAGCCAACCAAGCCTATGCTAACCCTAAGCTGTTCAATGCTAACACTAGCCTATCCAAGAGTAAGACCAGCCTACATTTGATAATGGACGACCCTCAGCATGCTAGCTGCCAGCCTCTTCAAAGCTAATGCAAGCTAACATTCCTCTTAACGCTGAGTTACCGACATTGGATGATCACTAATCATGAACCAGATCAGCAAGTAGCTTCAGAATGGATATAGCTTCCTGCAACAAGGAAGTAGTCGCCACTGGGTGCACAATAGTCTTAATTTTGGCACTAATACCACACCATAATCCTTCCTGTTTCCAGATTCCTCCTTTCATAACAAAACAACGGAGATTCGGTCCAACTCGACTTTATCTCCTACCAAAAACCTGAACCAAACTTTCTGATCCATGTTCTCCCGTCTGCATTCACCTCCAAAGCGCGTCGTTAATTCATGGTTTTCCACCAGAGGAGCCCAGTGAGTGGCAGACACATTTTCGGCGCTCTTCTTTGAACCTGGTTTAAAGCAGCGCTGCTGTGAAATTGGCTGCAGGGAAAGAAAAAGGAACAAAAGAGAAGCTTTTAGCTCTGAATGACGGATGAAAAAGGCCATGAGCAGAATGGCTTGTGCTGATTTGGAGCCTATTTGTATTGTGTGTGTGTGCATGCTGTGCATGATTGGATGATTAAATCTGATTGGGTGTGCAGGGAGGCTGAGTTAAGGAGACGGAGACAGTGGGTAAGATCATTAGTGGGATGTGTCGTTTGTTTTAGTTGCGCTGTTGTTCAAACAGTAACTGAGACAGAAACAATCTCATCTCATGTGAAGCTTCCTGATTTAGTTCTGCTAGAACAGCAACTGATGATTATTTCAGATTAATATATCAATTATTCTAATGATTAATTGATTAATCTAATTTAAAAATGGCATCTTCTACAGATTTTTCATTTAACCACTTCAGCCTTTTTCATAGAATATTAGAAATACATTGAAAGGTGCAAATGCACAAATAATTCAATTCCTTGTTAAAAAGAAAATTAACATTTCATTTCCTAAAATGGAACAACAACATTGCTTTAGTAGATCTGAGCCGGGTGAAGCCAAAACTAACACTTAGGGGGTTCTTGGAAAAAGGTATTTACAGAAAAGTGTTTTTATCTTAAATGCAAAATGTTTATATGTTTTGTACAGTTCTGGCATATTTACTGTTCTGTATTTTTTCAGAAAATGGCCTTTTGAGGCATATATGTATACTCCAGTTTACGATTGAGACTAAATGTGACAATTATTTCAACAACCGATTAATCACAAATAAACTGATTAATAGTTTCTAAATAGAAATTTAAAAATATTGTTGTGAACTTTTCAACTTTTTTCTATTAGAACAGCAACAAAACAGTCCTGGGTTCAGCAAATCAAGATTATTTCTGTAATCGATTAATCACAATTATATTGATGAATTGTTTCAGTCCTAGATAAAAATAATGAAAATGACTGTTGTTGATCCATCTTGTTCCATGAGAACAGCAACATAAACAATCCTGGAAGAATTCAGCCAGTGAAGAATATTTCAGTAATCGATTAATCACGATTAACCTAATTAATTATTTCAGTTTTAACAAAAAATAATTGCTGTCAAATTTTTAACCTTTTTTTCTATGAGAACAGAAACATAAGCCGTATTGGTAGAGTTCAGTTAGTCAAGATTATTTCTGTAATATGCACAATTAAATGGATTAATCACGATTAACTGGACTAATCGTTTCAGTCCTAAATAAAAATAACAAAAATAAGTGCTGTTTAACTTCCCTTTTTTCCCTATGATAACAGCAACATAAACAGTCCTGATAGAGTTCAGTTCCAAGAATCAATTAATCACGATTAATCTGATTAATCGTTTGAGCGCTATTTTTTCTGACCTTTAACCTCCAGCTTCAGTATCTCCTGTTTCTACAGGCCTCACTGTAAATGCAGATGTAGTTGTTGCTCCTGTAAGCGTGCATGAAGCTGTCAGCTCCGGATTTATTGCCATTTGCTCGTCTTTCTGCGTATTGATTTTTCCGTAGCTGCTTGCCAGTAAGTGCTGTCTGAGGCCTGCAGTATCTGAAAGCTTAGCAGAGTCGTCTGGACGCAGCAGGAAGTCTGATGCATTTACTGAAAGTTCTCCTCATGGCGGTGCTCGCCCCAAATCGATAGCATGAAAGCCGAGAGCCGCCATGTTGGAGACACGTCGATTCTAACCGTGTTTTCCTTTCCCGCCAGCGTGCCGCAGAGCGTCAAGGCGAGCCTGTCTCTCTCCCCCTCCGGGCCGGGGCGAGCGGGCAGCGGCGGGGGGTCGCCCACGTCCAAACCGAGCTACTGCGGAGCGGTGCCAGTGGAGGACATGCAGGCGCTGGCCATCACCTCGCTGTCCGCCGCGGACGTAGCCAAGCAGTACGAACACATCCGGGAGCTGGGAAAGGGGACGTACGGCAAGGTGGACCTGGTGGCTCACCGCACGCAGGGTGAGTCCCTACGACCTGCTCTATGGGAGACGATCAGTGCCACAAATAAAAAATAATAATAATCTGACTATAATCTCAGAAGATTGTGTTTCTTCGTGACAGTTAAGTGGTTAAATTAGTGGCATGAACACAGAAAGTGAGTAAACATGAAATGCATCGGCGTGTCAGTCAAATGTATGACGCCATATTAGGGTGGTTGTGGATAGAAAATAAGCAGTAAATTTCGACCAAAAGAATTCTGATTTTTTTTAAACATTGATCTCAGGAAAGTTCTAGAAAAAAATTGGAATTTCTGAGTTTGAAAAGTTGTAAATTTTCGACTTAAACATTTAAAATTTCTGAGATTAATTTAAATATTTTTGAGTTTTTTTTGGTAGAATTTTTTCCCCCATTCTTTTCTATCTACATTGGCCCTAACACGCTGTCGTACAAATGTGACGACACAGATGAGTAAAATTAAGATAAATAAAAATCGACTGACCTAAAGTACGTCTGCTGCAATTATGAACACAAATAATGGAGGAGTCAAATAATACCTGAAAATTGATTCTTTCATTCATGTTGAGAAATCCTTTAATCTCCATGGGAACCATTCAGCTGTGCAAAACGCCTGGGTGGACCTAGCTCCGCCCTCCCCCACTCAGCTCCTCCAAATTAGCCGGCAGCAATTAGCAACCAGCTGCTGCTGCTCAGAGCAACGCTGGTAAAAACATTAAAGGGTGACTTCCTGGAGGCGGAGCTTCAGAAAGAGCAGGAGCTTCTTAAAGAGACACATAAAACAAACTCATGTAAGGAGCTGCTTATTCACAACATTTCTCATTCAACATTTAACGTTTCCTCTGCAGGGATCCAACAGGCCAATCTGAAACGATTTCTCCTGGTTTTTCAGGCACCAAAATGGCGCTGAAGTTTGTGACGAAGAACAAGACGAAGCTGAAGAGTTTCCTGCGGGAGTTCAGCCTGACGGGTTCTCTGAGCTGCAGCCCGTTCATCATCAAGGTCCTCGACGTTCTGTTCGAGACGGAGGACAGCTACGTGTTCGGGCAGGAGTACGCCCCCGCCGGCGACCTTTTCGACATCATACCGCCGCAGGTAGCGCCAGCACAACGCTCTCCACCAGTCGCCACCTGCCTCACCTGGCTCAGAGGTGTCCAAAGCGAGGCCCGGGGGCCATTCGTGACCATTGTACTGATTTTGTGCGGCCTCCCCACCCCCAAGTACAATTAAAAAGAATGATATAAATTTGACCCAGATGCAGATGGAGTTTTAATTTTAAATTACCAAAATAATTTTCTGAGAAAGCATTCGTCTTTTTACAATAGAGCTTTAACAAAAAGTAAAACCAAATTTAAACAGAGACTTTTACTGAAAAGCCCAATTTTCTGCACCCAAATCATCTTTTATTTTTTATTAAGCTTGGCTAAATATAGCGAGCATTTTGAAAGAATGTGACTCAAATCCTGTTCTTATTACTGAAAACAATTTTATTCAATTGAGCCCAAAAGAAACTGAAAAGTAGAAACCTTTCTACTAATTCAGCAAACCTCCAACATCCACTGCGGCGTATTTGGGCCGTTGTCGAGAAAATAAAGGAGTACATTTTCAGCAAAAAACTCGCTGGAAATTCAAAGAGTTTCAGATGTTTGACCATTTTTCATTCAAATTTCTTAGTTCAATCTAAAAATGTTTGAGTTTTCCAAGTTTTTCCTAGAATCTTTCTGAAATGTCAGATTTTGTTTGTTGTTTTTTTGAAACTGAAATTTCCAGGATTTTCTCTCTGATTTTTTGGCTTTTGGATTTCAGAAATGTCAATGTTTTTCTTTCAAATTTCTGAGTTTAATCTAAAAATTTCTGAGTTTTTTTTCCTCTCAAATATTTGACTTTTGAAACAATGAAAATTTCAGGTTTTTTCTTGAAAATTTCTGAATTCTAAAAGATTTCAGTTTTTTGGCAGAAATTTACTATCCCTTTTTTCTATCTACAATTGACCCTACAATAAATTGGATCAATAATAAATATCCATTAAGAAAAAATAACTACAAAACTCAACCCTCATTAGCTTGATATGTTTTTGTTTTTTGGTTAAGTTTCTTTGAGCCACAATTACTTTTGAGTCGACAGTTTTGAGCAACGTGAGAAAAGTTTGGACACCCCGGCCGAAACGAAGTGCTGCAGTCGGTCATGATGTTTGAAGTTTTAATAAGCTCTCCTGGGGACGGATTTCCTTCTGCACCAGATTTCACCGTTTGAGTCTCACTCCAGCTGAAGTGCAGGGACTTCAAGGGCGCTTTAAAGAGGCGCTAAAACTGATTGCAGGGAAATTTACAAAGAAATTTTAGATTTTAGTATTTCTTTTATCAGCATGTCGATGTTCTTTTCCAAACCTCGTCTTCATTTAGTTTCTCCTCCCTCTGTCACCTCTCTGCAGAATAGAGCGCTAAGAACAGAATCCTCAGCAATCGTCAATATGAGACAAAAAATAACCCAGGAAAATAGAAAATGTTCAAATGAGAATTTCACTCATTAAAGGAAGAAAAGAACCAAATTAACCTGGTCCGACGTGGAAATATTTAACTACCAATCTAATTATTTAGCCTCATTGTTGTTGTGAATGTTTTGTTACAATAGCAGAATATTTAGTTTTAAGCTAGATATTTAGATTCAAACTAAATATTTAATGTTGCAACCTAATATATTTAGTTTTTAGGTAAATATTTAGCTAGCAAGCTACATAGTTAGCCTACAACTAAATTTTAGTTCCCAACAAAATAATTAGCAAGGAAGCTAATTATTAAGGTTTAATCTATATATTTAGCTATTCACTAAATATTTAGCCTCAAACTAAACATTTAGCCTAAAGCTAAATATTTAGCCAACATTCAAATTCACTTGCCGATAAGTGAACTACCAAAATAAAGCTGGTTTGTCTTCTGGTGACAGAATAACTGAGCCAGGAGGTCTTGGTTAGCTTTTCATTTGAAAACAGTTTTTTTTTTTTTGTTTTTTGGTGAGGTTATTTCTCTCCGATATTAAAATATCTTGGTGATCTGTAGCGTGTGTGAGGAAACCGTCAGAAACGTTTATTTCCTGTCTGTCCTGCAGGTCGGCCTGCCGGAGGAGATGGTGAAGCGCTGCATGCAGCAGCTCGGTTTGGCTCTGGACTTCATGCACAGTAAAAACCTGGTGCATCGGGACGTCAAACCCGAAAACGTGCTTCTGTTCGACCGCGAGTGCCGCCGCATCAAGCTGGCCGATTTCGGCATGACGCGGCGCGTCGGCTGCCGGGTGAAGCGGGTGAGCGGCACCATCCCCTACACGGCGCCGGAGGTCTGCCGGGCCAACCGCGCCGAGGGCTTCCTGGTCACCACTAGCATGGACGTGTGGGCGTTCGGCGTGCTGCTGTTCTGCATGCTGACGGGGAACTTCCCCTGGGAGGCCGCCATGCCGGCCGACGCCTTCTACGAGGAGTTCCGGCGCTGGCAGAAAGCGGGCTGCCCCGCCGGGACCTACCCGTCCCAGTGGCGCCGCTTCACCGACGACGCCCTGCGCATGTTCCAGAGGCTGCTGGCCGCCGAGCCGGAGAAGCGCTGCGGCGTCAAGGACATCTTCTGCTTCATCAAGTACGAGCTGGTGAGCGAGCTGCGGCGCCGGGCGTCCTACCGGGCCAAACGGGGCGAGAGGTCCAGCTCCGGAGTGTGCACCGGCAGCTGCGCCGCGTCGTCTTCGCGTTCCTCCGTCAGACACCCGGAGCCGTCCACGCCGCCGGGAACGTCCTGCCTCCGCCCGGCGCCGCTCAAACGCAGCGTCCTGTCCGACCCGCTGTCTCCCAGAGACGAGGCCGGGCAGCACCAGTCCCCGGGCCGAGACAAGAACAAGAGCCAGATGGTCATGGCGACCGCCATCGAAATCTGCGTTTGAGCGCAATGACGGCTCGTAGGTCCGACGGCGTAAAGCGGCCATTTTAGATCAAAAGAAATAATAATGATAAAGGACTAAAATTCTGGCAATAACTCAGAAATTTTGAGATAGAAAAAAATTGTGAAATTTTGAAATTAACCTCAGAAATTTTCAAGAAAAAATTGGAGCTGACCTGAATTTTCAACTTTCAAAACTCTTAAAATTTTTGACTTGTGAAACTTGGAAATTTCCAAGTTTTTTTTTATGAAGATATCTCAGACTAATCTAATGTTTTTGTTGTTTTACAAATTTTCTAATTCCAAACTCAGAAATTTCCCAGTTTCTTCTAGAAACTTTCTGAGATAAAACTCAAAATTTCTGAGTTTCTTGATGGAAATGTACTCCTTTTTTTCTTATCTAAATGGCCCTAAAACACCGTCGTAAGAGGCGTTAAAGGTGACCTATTATGCTTCCTTTGACAGGTTAGGATAAATATATGGCCTATACAAAACATGTTTATTACATTTTTTTGCACAAAACCATTTTTGGACAGTGAAATTTTAGTCAGAATGAGCTCCCTAATCCTGTTTTGTCAACACTCACGTGAAAATGGCTGCAAACAGATCCGCAATTATACAACAGTGCATCTTTGAAAAGCAGAAGAGGAGCCTCCTGCACAACCAACAAGAGTACAGCAAGTGGTTTCTGGATATTAAGTCAGCTACTAAATACTTTTACAGCAGTAAAACCAACTAAGCAGACATGCTGGAACTCAGCATCTGTTGCTAGGTAACGGGGCTCGACTGGGGTTGCTAGGTAACGGTGTAGTGCTCTTCAATGTGACTTAACAATTGAGGTTTTTGAAACACTAAAAAACCTGAACTTATTGCCAGAAAAACAGTTATTTGATTTTTTTAAAGCTCTTGTTCTGTTTTTTTTTTTCATTTTTTTTTCAAAAGCAGTAGAAACCCAAATGGAAGAATAAAAACGTGTAAAATGTGAACTTTGCGTAATGGGCCCCCTTTAATGGCTTCAGAGGTACCGAAACGTTAAAGGAGAAGCTCAGGATCCAAACCCACGCTGGGGGAAATGGACGCCATCAATCAGCGGCGAACTCTGGGACAGCCTGTCAATGAAACTCAATTCCATTTGGGGTTGATTTGTGACCAAAGACTGATTCCTGAGCAGAAAAGCCATGCAGGCGGCGGCGCTCCTCGGTCTGCCAGTCGGACATTTCCGGCCCAAAAGCTTTGTGGTGGTGCTAATTACGCTAAAGTTAGCTTCACTCCATGTTCCAGAACGTCACTGCTTGCTTATCTGCAGTAAAATCTAACAGTAAAGTCAGATTTAGTCACTTTATAGCTGCAAACTTTGAGATTTTATGTGAACTCAAAGTAAGGCTGGGCAGTTTGGATTAAGAAATAAAATCTCATTTTAATCTATTTTATATTTCCTTAATTTCTGCAAATGACAAGTGGCTGAAAAAAAACATTTGACCTATTATGTTTATTATTTCAAACATCCCTTCTGTACAATGAATTATTAAACTGAGAATTTTAGTTTAATAATATTAGCAGAATAAAGATGCAATTTTACCAGAACATTTTTAAAATGACAAAAAGTAATCAGATAATTAATCTGACTGAGCAGCTCAGTCAGTTTTTCTCGTTAACATAAACATTTGTTTGCAGAATTGTTTCAAAGTTCAGCTGCTGATGATAATTTGAAGCTAATTTGTTGAAAGATGAAATATTTCCTTATTTTTAAAACCAATACCAAAGTATAACTTTCACAAGATGCTCAACATTCTTCATGAAATTATTCATGCATTTTCTTAATACTATGACTTCATTGCTGTAATTGGAAAATAAAATCATAATCTCAGCCTAAAACCTGAATTCAAAGTCCAAATACATAAATAAATAAATAAATAAAGGTTGTAAAACATATTTGGCTGCCTGGGTGTGCTGACATCATTCTGATCTATGGAAACACAAATGGTGGAAAAAATTCCCAATTTTCCAACAATTAAAACTTGAAAACATTTTTGATTAACTGATTAATCGCCCATCCCTACCTCGAAGAAACCTACCAGGTTTGCACTTTTAGAGATTTTGTTTTTGTGTTGAGAAAGAAAAGCATCTCCGAAGCATGATGCTGCCACCACCCAATCGTTCACATAAAATCTACACTGAAGTTTGTGGTTCTGACGTGACAAAATATTGGAGATTTAATGTGAGTAATTTGGGTAAACAAGTCAGAAAGAACTAATTAAATAGAAGGTAACTGCATTTTACTGCCATTTCTGAGACTTCCTGTTGAGTGCATAAAACCAGATTTATCCAAGGGAAAGAATTACTAAAACAGATAAATAGACAACAGATAAAACCCTCAATGTAGCACCTTGGATGAGACGTGTCTTTATGACGGTGTCTAGACTTGAGAGACGGACTTGGCGCTCAGAATCAACTCAGGACTCTTCAGTGGAAAACTTCCTGTTTAATCACTGATGGAAACTCGTGTGGAGGCTGGAGGACGCAGCTGGCACTTTTCAATGACTCTCAGCGACTTGTTCTGCGAAAAACACAGAGACGTCGCACTCTGGATGAAAAAGGGGAAATCTTCTTCGGTGTGTCTAAAGTTTCAAAAGCACAACGTCTTTTTATTAGTAATTACTGCTAGAGAAAGTTATGACTCTAAGTTGTACATAGGTTGATATTTGCACCATATAATCAGGTAGTTCAATGTAGCTGAACTCTTTTTCTACAACAGCGAAGGCTTTTCCAGTTCATAGTCTATGTAGCAAAATCTACCATCCTCGATCAAAACATCTAGATGGGTGATCTATAACGGTGTAGCGTCTTCNAAGCTGGTTTGTCTTCTGGTGACAGAATTACTGAGCCAGGAGGTCTTGGTTAGCTTTTCATTTGAAAACAGGATTTTTGTTTTTGTTTTTTGGTGAGGTTATTTCTCTCTGATATTAAAATATCTTGATGATCTGTAGCGTGTGTGAGGAAACCGTCAGAAACGTTTATTTCCTGTCTGTCCTGCAGGTCGGCCTGCCGGAGGAGATGGTGAAGCGCTGCATGCAGCAGCTCGGTTTGGCTCTGGACTTCATGCACAGTAAAAACCTGGTGCATCGGGACGTCAAACCCGAAAACGTGCTTCTGTTCGACCGCGAGTGCCGCCGCATCAAGCTGGCCGATTTCGGCATGACGCGGCGCGTCGGCTGCCGGGTGAAGCGGGTGAGCGGCACCATCCCCTACACGGCGCCGGAGGTCTGCCGGGCCAACCGCGCCGAGGGCTTCCTGGTCACCACTAGCATGGACGTGTGGGCGTTCGGCGTGCTGCTGTTCTGCATGCTGACGGGGAACTTCCCCTGGGAGGCCGCCATGCCGGCCGACGCCTTCTATGAGGAGTTCCGGCGCTGGCAGAAAGCGGGCTGCCCCGCCGGGACCTACCCGTCCCAGTGGCGCCGCTTCACCGACGACGCCCTGCGCATGTTCCAGAGGCTGCTGGCCGCCGAGCCGGAGAAGCGCTGCGGCGTCAAGGACATCTTCTGCTTCATCAAGTACGAGCTGGTGAGCGAGCTGCGGCGCCGGGCGTCCTACCGGGCCAAACGGGGCGAGAGGTCCAGCTCCGGAGTGTGCACCGGCAGTTGCGCCGCGTCGTCTTCGCGTTCCTCCGTCAGACACCCGGAGCCGTCCACGCCGCCGGGAACGTCCTGCCTCCGCCCGGCGCCGCTCAAACGCAGCGTCCTGTCCGACCCGCTGTCTCCCAGAGACGAGGCCGGGCAGCACCAGTCCCCGGGCCGAGACAAGAACAAGAGCCAGATGGTCATGGCGACCGCCATCGAAATCTGCGTTTGAGCGCAATGACGGCTCGTAGGTCCGACGGCGTAAAGCGGCCATTTTAGATCAAAAGAAATAATAATGATAAAGGACTAAAATTCTGGCAATAACTCAGAAATTTTGAGATAGAAAAAAATTGTGAAATTTTGAAATTAACCTCAGAAATTTTCAAGAAAAAATTGGAGCTGACCTGAATTTTCAACTTTCAAAACTCTTAAAATTTTTGACTTGTGAAACTTGGAAATTTCCAAGTTTTTTTTTATGAAGATATCTCAGACTAATCTAATGTTTTTGTTGTTTTACAAATTTTCTAATTCCAAACTCAGAAATTTCCCAGTTTCTTCTAGAAACTTTCTGAGATAAAACTCAAAATTTCTGAGTTTCTTGATGGAAATGTACTCCTTTTTTTCTTATCTAAATGGCCCTAAAACACCGTCGTAAGAGGCGTTAAAGGTGACCTATTATGCTTCCTTTGACAGGTTAGGATAAATATATGGCCTATACAAAACATGTTTATTACATTTTTTTGCACAAAACCATTTTTGGACAGTGAAATTTTAGTCAGAATGAGCTCCCTAATCCTGTTTTGTCAACACTCACGTGAAAATGGCTGCAAACAGATCCGCAATTATACAACAGTGCATCTTTGAAAAGCAGAAGAGGAGCCTCCTGCACAACCAACAAGAGTACAGCAAGTGGTTTCTGGATATTAAGTCAGCAACTAAATACTTTTACAGCAGTAAAACCAACTAAGCAGATGTCCTGGAACTCAGCAGCTGTTGCTAGGTAACGGGGCTCGACTGGGGTTGCTAGGTAACGGTGTAGTGCTCTTCAATGTGACTTAACAATTGAGGTTTTTGAAACACTAAGAAACCTGAACTTATTGCCAGAAAAACAGTTATTTGATTTTTTTAAAGCTCTTGTTCTGTTTTTTTTTTTCATTTTTTTTTCAAAAGCAGTAGAAACCCAAATGGAAGAATAAAAACGTGTAAAATGTGAACTTTGCGTAATGGGCCCCCTTTAATGGCTTCAGAGGTACCGAAACGTTAAAGGAGAAGCTCAGGATCCAAACCCACGCTGGGGGAAATGGACGCCATCAATCAGCGGCGAACTCTGGGACAGCCTGTCAATGAAACTCAATTCCATTTGGGGTTGATTTGTGACCAAAGACTGATTCCTGAGCAGAGAAGCCATGCAGGCGGCGGCGCTCCTCGGTCTGCCAGTCGGACATTTCCGGCCCAACGCTTTGTGGTGGTGCTAATTACGCTAAAGTTAGCTTCACTCCATGTTCCAGAACGTCACTGCTTGCTTATCTGCAGTAAAATCTAACAGTAAAGTCAGATTTAGTCACTTTATAGCTGCAAACTTTGAGATTTTATGTGAACTCAAAGTAAGGCTGGGCAGTTTGGATTAAGAAATAAAATCTCATTTTAATCTATTTTATATTTCCTTAATTTCTGCAAATGACAAGTGGCTGAAAAAAAACATTTGACCTATTATGTTTATTATTTCAAACATCCCTTCTGTACAATGAATTATTAAACTGAGAATTTCAGTTTAATATTAACAGAATAAAGATGCAATTTTACCAGAACATTTTTAAAATGACAAAATGTAATTAGATAATTAATCTGACTGAGCAGCTCAGTCAGTTTTTCTCGTTAACATAAACATTTGTTTGCAGAATTGTTTCAAAGTTCAGCTGCTGATGATAATTTGAAGATAATTTGTTGAAAGATGAAATATTTCCTTATTTTTAAAACCAATACCAAAGTATAACTTTCACAAGATGCTCAACATTCTTCATGAAATTATTCATGCATTTTCTTAATACTATGACTTCATTGCTGTAATTGGAAAATAAAATCATAATCTCAGCCTAAAACCTGAATTCAAAGTCCAAATACATAAATAAATAAATAAATAAAGGTTGTAAAACATATTTGGCTGCCTGGGTGTGCTGACATCATTCTGATCTATGGAAACACAAATGGTGGAAAAAATTCCCAATTTTCCAACAATTAAAACTTGAAAACATTTTTGATTAACTGATTAATCGCCCATCCCTACCTCGAAGAAACCTACCAGGTTTGCACTTTTAGAGATTTTGTTTTTGTTTTGAGAAAGAAAAGCATCTCCGAAGCATGATGCTGCCACCACCCAATCGTTCACATAAAATCTACACTGAAGTTTGTGGTTCTGACGTGACAAAATATTGGAGATTTAATGTGAGTAATTTGGGTAAACAAGTCAGAAAGAACTAATTAAATAGAAGGTAACTGCATTTTACTGCCATTTCTGAGACTTCCTGTTGAGTGCATAAAACCAGATTTATCCAAGGGAAAGAATTACTAAAACAGATAAATAGACAACAGATAAAACCCTCAATGTAGCACCTTGGATGAGACGTGTCTTTATGACGGTGTCTAGACTCGAGAGACGGACTCGGCACTCAGAATCAACTCAGGACTCTTCAGTGGAAAACTTCCTGTTTAATCACTGATGGAAACTCGTGTGGAGGCTGGAGGACGCAGCTGGCACTTTTCAATGACTCTCAGCGACTCGTTCTGCGAAAAACACAGAGACGTCGCACTCTGGATGAAAAAGGGGAAATCTTCTTCGGTGTGTCTAAAGTTTCAAAAGCACAACGTCTTTTTATTAGTAATTACTGCTAGAGAAAGTTATGACTCTAAGTTGTACATAGGTTGATATTTGCACCATATAATCAGGTAGTTCAATGTAGCTGAACTCTTTTTCTACAACAGCGAAGGCTTTTCCAGTTCATAGTCTATGTAGCAAAATCTACCATCCTCGATCAAAACATCTAGATGGGTGATCTATAACGGTGTAGCGTCTTCTGTTAGTTTCACTTCCATACTGTCCTGGTTTGGATTTCAGTTAATCTACTTTTTATTTTCACACAGATTGATATAAGTTATACTGTACTATAGAAGTTTAGGCCCAATTTAAGAGATTTTTCCTTTTAACCACAAGAATAAAGCCATAATATTATGGGAATATGACGCAATGTTACCTGAAGAAAGTTGTAAAACTACAAGAAAAATGTAATTGTATTAAGAAATATTTCCGTTTTCCATCTACAAATGGAGCCCACCAAAGCTCTCAAGTCAGAAAAATATTTGGGATTTGCTAATGGTGGTGGCGCTAACTACAGTTAGCATTACAAAGCGATAATGTATTTGTCTTCATTTTATGCTTTCAAATTTTAAGAAACATTCTCACCAAAACTATGGAGTGTAAAATTCAGACTCAGAGGAGCTAACATGGAGTCTCACTGCGTTTTATGGGGTGGCAGCCATGTTGGATGTTACCTTTGGGCGCTCGAGGTCCTCCGCGTTTCCCTGAGATCTTACAGTGTTTGCTTGTCAACTGGGACTACAACAAGAAAACATCATTTATTTCATTTGCTGCCATTATAAAATCTCAAGCTTTGTACAAAATATTATTTTATATGGAGTGTCTTACTTTAGTGCAACAATAAACAGCATTCAAACCTAAAGGTATTTTGTAATACTAATATATCTGATCTGTTGAACACAATAGGCAGTGTTTTAGTTTTGCTTTCATCAATACCATTTTGTAACAAATGACTGTCATTAGTTGACATGTGAACTATTGTTTCTGATGGACTGTTATTGCAGGAAATCATAAAAATAATTTAATTTGAGATCTGGTCAGGCTATCCTTCCCTTTATCCTCTGTACCCTGATCCAGTGTTGGACATTTTTTCTGCCCTCAAATCAGTTTTAGAATCTATTTGTATAAAAATGTACAGGCTGTGTCCTTAAAAGAGGTAGAAACAAAATGTTAATATATGTAGAAATAAATTTATGCACCACATCCTATTGCTTCTGGGCATTTCTGAGGCATGTTTGCAAATGCTGACTTTCTTTTTTTCCCCCTGCAAAGTCTCAGCCGAGCCTTGTGAAGTTCCCGTCCCATTACATGAAGGTCAGCTTGGATCACATGTGATTTCCCAAGGCGTTAGCTCCTCGTCTGTTCCGCCACCGAGCCTCCAGACTGGTGTAATGGCGCCGAAGACCAATTAACACATCTGTAGATAGGAGTTATCTGCTGTCCTCTAACAGCAAAGAGGTTCAAGGACGAACAGAATATGGCGCCGGGGTTGGGAGCCGTCATCGTCAGCCCTTCCCTTTTCCTGCTGCCTGTCAGCTAATGTACCAGAGAGAAGGAGCCACAGGGAACCGTTCGTAAAGACACAGTCAAAAAATAACAGCAATACAGTAATTTAGGCTATTTAGCCTGTCAAAAGAAAGAAAAATAAAAAATAGGATAAATTTTTCAGTCATATTTTGACTGTTATTCATTCATTTATAAATGTCACAATTTCAATGTAAACATTTAATTAGCAAACTAAGTATTTCTTTAGCCAGCTAAATATTTTTGCTAAATATATTTAGCTCCATAAATATTTAGTAAGAAAGATATTTAGCTCCAAACTAAATATTTAACTCAGATAGGCAGAGCTAACTTACAATCTAAATATTTAGCTATCTCACAGCTAAATATGGGTGACGTTAATATATTTGTCTCCACTTTAGCTAGCTGAGAGCTAAATATTGAGCTAATATACGTGCTGACAAGTGGAAGTGGACTATTAACATAAAAGCTGGGCCAACAATGAATCCTTCATTGGTGATGCATCACTGCTGATTTTTGGTAAATGTCTGAATCTTTAAAATGTCTCATCTTTTAATTTAAGCTGAAATATAATGAGCAATGTGAAGGCAGAAGTTATATAGAAATTTGGAAAAGAGCTTTTATTTTGGTACTCCACTTTTGGTTATTGGCAAGTGAATTTTCATGTTAGCTAAATATGTAGCCCATAGCTAGGTAGATATTTAGCCCTGGAATAAATATTTAAAATCAAACCAGATTTTTGGCTTGCTAGCTAGTTTGAAGCTAAATAACTAGTTTGCAACTGTTTAATTGACAAGCGAAATATTTAGCTAGCTAACTAAATAGTTTGAAACAAGAGTAAAAACAATGAAAATATTAATTTGAAAAATTAACTGCCATTTTTTCTAATTTTATAATCTAAATAACCCAAATTATTGCTGTTAATTATTTACTGTGTAAGATTAAAAAATGGTACCGAAGAGAGAAAAAGTTATGGCGGGTTTAGAGAGCGGGAGAGGAAGCGCTGGTGTGTCTGCTATCGAGCAAAGCTAATGGGTTCAGACAGTGGCAGAGAAAGGAAAGGTCAGCCATGACACTCCATGTTTGTGTCCTTTGTGATATCTCTGCCTTTCGCTATCTACAGCAGCCTGGTGGCAATGTTCTGCTTATGTGGAGCCAAAAATGATACAGCAGGTTTCACAACTCTGGGGATTTTATTTCACCGCCAGTTATGTGTCAAGATTGTCACCTGCGACAACAGGACCGCCATGTCAGGTAACGCCAGAGTCACGTTCATCTGATTGGGCGGAAGTGACCCGAATCGCTGCTGCTGCTGCTGCTGGATTATTTCTTAGCCGCAGCTTTTAAAAGACTGCCAGCTAAAACCTAATTGCTTCCCAGCAGCAACGGAGAAAGCTGGACATTAAGCCTGCGGCTGGTGGTCCATGTAGTGGGATCCCTGTGGAAGCAGCTGTCTCCGTGAGACCGGCCGTTAAATCCCCGCTCTCTGCACCGCTGATGAGGGCCACACGAGGTGACTGGAGGCTTCCGGGGGATGAGTTAAAAATGGAAAAAAAACATTATCTGCTATATGACATCTGTAAAAGCAAAAACAGTTTGGATTAAATAATGTAGGTTTAACAGTAAGGCCGTTAAATAATGTAAAATGTAAGTTAATTTTAAAGTTATGTGTATGATGGTGTATTAGCTAATGCTACCAGAAAAGGAGTAACTTTCTGCCAAACAAAAAAAAAACTCAGAAGATTTTAGGTTAATCTGAGAACTTTTATAGAAAAAAATAATTTCAGAGTTTCAAAAATGGGAAATTTGAAAATTTTTGAAATTCATCTCAGAAATTTTCTAGAAAGACAGGATATTTCTTATCTCCAAAATTTGAATGTTTGCTAGAAAAAAAAATGAAATTTTCAACTTTTGCACAATTTTTCTTGAATATTTCTGGAACTAATCTCAGCATTTGTGCATTTCTTTCTAAATGTTTGACTTTTCAAACTCAGACAAAGCTAACCAGATGGCCAAATGTTACTTAAGTAAAAGTAGATTTATTTCAGCCTATTTTACTCAATAACAGTAATAAAAGTATTGTGGTGCTGTTTGTAAAGTTACACAGCCAAAAATTAACAGCAATATTTTGAGGTTTGTAGCCGTTAGCAGAAAAAAAGGGGTGTTTATTTTTCAAAGTTATATTTTTATCATCTTTTTCCATTCATTTATGAAGCTATAAGCTAGATATTTAACTGGCCATATAAATACTTAGAGCTAGATACTTAGCCTACAAACTAAATATTTAACACCAATTAGTGTTAACTAGTGTTAAAGTAACCCTAATTAATATTTAGCTCCAAAATGAATATTTAATAAACAAGTTAAATATTAAGTTGGAAGCTAGATATTATCTTAGAGTCAGAGCTAGCTAATATGTAAATTCATTTGCAAAAAACCGGAAGTGGACTACCAAAATAAAAGCTGCGTCTTGTGAACCTCCATATGAAGTTGGCTGTTTCACGTCTCTTCTTCTCAACATCTTCATTTCAGGTTAAAACAAACATTTATTTAAAGGCAGATCTTTCCTAGAGTTTGTCCTCAACAACATAAATGAACAAATTATTTAAATTAAAACATTATATTGTTTATTTTATAATTGCAACAAAAGATGATTTTATTTTAAAGGTTTTTTCTGGCTGAGTGCTAAGTGTGTAACCATTCTTGTTTAAGGGAAGCAACATGTTTCTCGTTTGATTCGATTTTTGAATTTTATTTCTTGCATTTCTTTTTCTTAAGGTCAACATATTTTTGATGAAGCCCAAGGATTATTTGTGAAGCATTACTTCATCTTCCACTTGGTCCTTTTTGAGGATTTTTTTAGGTGAATCTCCTCTTCATTCATCTTGGCAGCATTTTCATATTTTCATCCAGTTTATTTAATTTTTTGTCCTCAGTTTTTCCCCCTCCTTGTTTCTAGTAGCAGCGAGGTATTTCTATTTTAAACTCAGAATCTCCCCAGACTTTCTAAAAATGCAGCAAGCTTGTGTTGGTATTGATAGAAACAGAAGTTTTGATCATCTTCGCCCACACGTTGCACATCTTCTCTGCCTATTTTGGCACCGCAGGGAGTCCAATATTAACCCTCCTGCGTCACCAGTTTCCTGCCTCTGCACCTACAGATGAATGAATCACTTCATTAATGCGAGCTGGGACGTGGAGTTTTATTTCTATTTCTTCTATTCATACTTTTTTTTTTAAAACAGCTGAATGGTTTTGTAAGGAAAAGTTGTAAACTCAGTGAACGGGTTTGTAACGAGGGGAATCGTGTTTTTGTGGTAACAAAGCACTACATGCATCAAATCCTCTCCGGTTTAATGTAGCTATGTTTAGCCTACATCTGCGTTGGCGCCGTTCAGATTGCAGTTTTTTCTTTCTTGTGGCATGTAAGAAAAATGTTGAGGCGTATAAACTCTCAGACAGAGCGTGGTCGTCTGCCACGGTTGCTGCGGCAACGGAGATGATCCCTCTCCCTTCCTCTCTCTTTCACTCCCTGTTTTTCTCCTTAATTTAGAGGAGCTGTGAGATTCTGGGTCTCGTTTTAGAAACGGCGTCCCACGTATTCTCTGCCGGGCGAGGACTCGATGTTTCCTGTGTTTTGTTGTCATTTTGTGCTGCAGAAATATGCTGCTCTTTGTGCCGCAGAGGGTGTTTTTGTCTCCAGCGCAAAGAAAAAAAAATAGTTTGTGGAGCAGGAAGATGGCCCACCATAAAACCCTGAATTATAAATCACAACCTACTGAAGAGTTTCCCACGTAATGCTGAACACTTGTATTGAGATTTAATTTAAAATCTAGTGTTTATTTTTTAAATATGCACAAAAATATTTACAGCATGTAACATAATGCCAAAACTTTTGCTTTATATAACAGAGTGGGTGGAAGTATAAATTTACCAATATTCCCACTCCTTATCCACCTACATACACTTACCAGAACTAACTAAACCGATATTTAATACAGGATCTATTTAATATTAAGTACAGAGGAAGAGCAATCAGTGTTTCATTAAAGGGGCAGTATGTTATGTATTTTACATTCAGCTGTTCAAAATGCCTGGGAGGACCTAGCCCCGCCTCCGAGGGTCAGCTCCTCCCCTCTCAGCTCCTTCAGACTAGCCAGCAGCAATTAGCAAACAGCTGCTGAGCTCATTATAAGAGCTGCTGCTCAGAGCAACGCCTGTAAAAACATTAAAGGGTTAATAGAGCTTTGGAGCTGACGTCACAGCGTATGACGTTTACGTCGCTCAGCGCCATCTTTGGTGTCCACAGACCAAAACAAACTAGTCAGAACACCGGTGTTTTCTTTGCGTTACCGACCGCAGTGAAGTTGTTTTCAAGTTGGATATTGGATATTCGAGCTCCGCGGAGTAAGGGGCGTTTAGCTAAAGGTTGATCCGATTTATGAATGCTAATTTCGGTCAGCGGTTCTCCACCGCTCCCGGCCGCAGCGCCCGAAGGTTCACTTAGGGACTGTCAACAAATTACAGAACCAAACACTCCTGTCAAACAAATGTTAATAAATGCCTTGAATTGTAACCGTCAGTGCTAATTTGTGCTTTTACATGAGACACAATATCCTCTATTAAATTTTAAAGTCATATATTTTAAATAATTTTAATAAATGTTTTCTTCAATAGCTTCCAGGTCATCTGACCTATATTCTCAATCACTTTGTAATCTTTCTACTAGTCTGTATAGGTGAGGCGCAGTCATTTGTTTTCCATTTTAAGTCATTTTCCTTTTTTTTAACAATTTTTTTTTGTCAAAATTTGGGTTTTTCTTCAATAGCTTCCAGGTCATGTGACCTGTTGACTCAAAATCCGTGTGAAATTATTCTACTAAACTATATAGATGAGGCATATTTTTATTCCATTTGGACCCCTTTTTTTTAGTTTTTTAACCAAAATTATATTTAAAAAATATTTTTTAAAAAGTTCATAAAATGTATTACCTCAGGCGATCATCACATTTGTTACCTGTAATGTTCAATTACATAAAATTCTAGAACAGGATCTATTACATATTCACTTCCCTGAAATATGTTAAATACAACAAACATTTACTTAAAGTGTGAACTATGTCATAAAATTTACTTGTTACCTTTATTGTTTAATTACACATTAAATGTTTAAAGATGGCTCTTTCACCTGGTTTGTCATGATGTGGCGGTGGACACAAACGCAGCAGGCAGTAGACATATTTATGAAGATGTTATTTTAATGAACAAAATAAAGCAACGCAAACCCAAAACGTTGTCTTTTTGGGTTTGGCACTCAGACACCGAGTGTCCTGTTAGTTTGGTTGTTATATTACATGTAACAAGCAGATGTCTGATTATATAATTGTTTACTTTAATCATAGCAAAAAATTATGACACAAAACCAACAAAGCGAATTTAGACACTCGCCAGAATGAAAATGTCTGGAGCAAACTTGTAGGTATCTGGTGATGTTGGAGAAGGTAACATCAGGACGTCTCAACCGCTGATACCAGAACATTCGTTTTCTTTTCGTTAGCTCCGATAGCTTAGCTTAGCCTCCTCTCGTTGTTTCCAAGCAGGAAAATAGTGAAACGAAAGTCCGTTTTCCATCTTTTTACCGTTTCAGTTGTGTGATCGGACATTACATTCAATAACGCAGCAAGTTCGTACCATAGCTGAATTATTTTAGGTAACTTGGATTAAAAAAGAATGTTGGTTTTTGTCGGCTATGTTTGTGGACACCAAAGATGGCGCTGGTATCCCTCCGTCTACAGCAGTGACGTCACGTTCCAAAGCTCTACAGAGGAGCCATGTTGGGACGACTTCCTGGGGGCGGAGCTTCAGAGAGAGCAGGAGCTTTCACATTTCAAGGTGTTAACTTAGGAAGTACAGTTTCTTTTACATATAATTTTTATAACAGCTGCTTTCTTGTGTTAATATTATTTGAAGTGTATCAAAGTAAAGGGGTGGAATACAAGTTCATGTTTTTTTCTATTTTTATTTGAAATGTGAAGAATATTTGTCCAGCTCTGTGATGAACCTGTAAGGATAAACAATGGATGTATTGATGAAATAATCAACCAGATGGTCCATCACATAAAATCCATAGAAGGTTTTGCCTCTAATTTCTGTTTTGCTACTTGAATTCAGATTTTTCCCATCATGCAGGACTGTTTCGTTCCAGTCCTCTAGTTTCCTCCGTTTCACAGAATTCAGAAATGAAATTCTCCCTGCATGTTTTGGAGCCTGAACATGTGCCGTCATGAGACCTGTGTGTGCCACCCACTAACATCTGCCATCCGCCATGCTTCAGTGTCTCCACGCCCAGAGCCTGAGGAGAGACTCCACCAACGTTCTGCCGTATCAACAAGCTGCGATGCTGCAGAGAAACGTCAAAACGATGCAGAGCCCGAAGACGAGCTGCTGTGTTCACATGGCAACTTGAGATCACTTCAGAAACTCTGGAGATTCGTTCAAATTAATGAGAGGATGTAAAATCAGCAGAAGGAAAAGTACAGGCAGGAAGATCCAGAGATGGGACTGTAACCTTCAATCTTCCTGCTGTTGCTACGTCAACAAATGTAAGTTAAGACACAAGCTGGTGTTAAGGAAGAATATCTAAATTAGTTAACTTTGGAAAAAGTCTGGCTCTCTCTTCGTCTTGGATCCCAGGTCCTCCCGGCGGGCCGCGTGTAGTCACTCAGAAGAAAACAGCAATGCATGTTGGCGTCACAGAATTGCAGTTTAATCCAATAGAAGACAACGCATAAAATTACAACAGAAACTGCAGAACAACAGAGACATACATTCGTTTACCTGACAGACTTGGAAAAAGAAGGAAAGAAAGAAAAGCAAAGATGTCCAAAGACATCTTTGGAGAATTGCAAGAGTAAATCTGATTTGTTACTCCATGTGGAAAGTTTTATAGTAAAGGCGTATTCTTATCTTTAATTTATTCAAATAAGGCGTATCTTTGCTCATCCAACCAGGAGCTATCTCTGACCCTTTATCTGAAGCCAGGAACCCCTGTTGTGTTTACGGCTTTTCACAGACGCGTGTGAAAAGCTACAACTTCTACTGTATTGTATTGTTGCAGTTCAAACGATCCTAGCAAACCATCTGCTGTAACTACAGGTAACATAAAGGTCAATAGGCCAGAATACATTACTAATTTCAAGACCACAATTAGGCCATTTGAGTCAAGACATGTTAAGTTTTAAAACTAGCTTATTTTAAATTTATTTTCTCAACACTGGACAAAAAAAACAAAAAAAAAAACAGAAATAATTTAGCTTATTTAGTTACAAAAGGACCAAATAAATTCCCAGGCTAAATATTTAGCTGCAAACTGAACATTTAGCTTGCTAACTAGCTAAACATTTAGTTTACAAACCACATATTTAGCTAGCAATCTAAATATTTATCTTAACTACACAACAAGCTAAATATATTTAGTATTTGTAAACTACATATTTAGCAAGCAAGCTAAATAATTTAGCTTGTCATCTAGCAAGCTAAATATTTAGTTTATAGACTAAATATTTAGCTTATCTCACTTGCTAAATATTTTGTTTAGAGCTCAGTATTTAGTTTTCTAAATATTTTGCTCTAAAGTGGGTATTTAGTTTTCTAACTAAATACTTAGCTTTAAGCTAAGTATTTAGTTAGAAAACTAAGTATGCTTGTTCTCCTGTTATTATAATGGAGCTGCTGAACAGAGAGCAGCTGAAACTCAACTCATTCAACTGTATGACGTTAAAAGGAGCCCAAACTGAACCTCAGAATAAAACATGAAACTATTTAAAGACTAAAATAACAACAGAACAGAGACTAAAAAGGAACGATGAGGAAAGCCAGAGAAAATGTGATGCAACACAATAATATGGAGGGAGAACAAAACCTAGTAATTACAACCAATTATCTTCTTGCTGTGCTTGTGAGCAGCACGGCTCCCTGCTGGATCCTGGTATAGATTATCAGATAATATTAAAGCTGCTACGCTACGCTAACATCGCTCATAATCAAAGTGTCTGTACTTTCAATCTGTAGTAATGAGTTTCTGTCACCAGGAACAGGAACAAGATGTACAGCGAGGAGACAGACGTCCGATCCGTTTTCTGACTGGACGAACAGGAAGATGTTCTCCTGGTGATTTACCTCAGAAAATTAATCATTTTGAGTTTCTAAATAGAAACAAAGCGAGCAGGATGTTGTTTCTTTGAGAGCGCCGGGCTCAGGCTGCCTTCCCTAATAGCTCTGACATTTAGCAGCTGGCCATGCGGTCTGAAACACCCAATCGATGCGTCCAGAGCAGCCATATTGGGCGACCACCCTGCAGTCAGTTTTCTGATTAGTCTGAGGCGCATTTACTGCCCCTGCTGAGAGATATAGATTTTATATTATTGAAAAAACAGTCAAGTAGGAGGTTAGCTAAAAACAGCTTCAGGTGTTTTCTTCCCTGCTGGTCTTTGCATTTTACCTCCATTGATCTTAAATCTCTGTAGAAATGTGTTAGCAACTTTCAAAAAATGGGAAATTATTTAATTATTCAAAGTAGACAGAAAGTTGAGTGCAAAGAAAAATAGTGGTATTCATTGACTTATACACGTCACAGTTTAAAACTGAATATTTAATGTGGTTTAGTCTATTAGCAAGGTAAATATACTTACTAAACATTTAGTAAGTAAATTAAATATTTATATTGCTTATTAAATATTTAATTAGCAAGCTAATTAAATATTTACATATTAATTAAATATGATTACAAACTACATATTTAGCTTGATAACTAAATTTTTAGTTAGAAAACCTGATACACATGAAATATTTAGCAAGTAAATTAAATATTTAGTTTACTTACTAAACATTGAATTATAAAGCTAAATGTTTAGTTTACAAACTAAATATTTAACTTGATATGTAGCTTACTAACTATCCAGAAAGCTGGATATGTTTACTAAATATTTAGCACTTAGTAATATTTAATAATCAAGCTAAATATTTAGTTTACAAGCTAAATATTTACCAAGTCAGATAAATATTTAGCTTACTGGCTAGGTGTTTGTAATTCAGATTTGTTAGAACAGTCAATCACCAAAACAGTCGATTAATTGCCAGAGCAATTGATTACTGGAATAATCTTTAGTTTCAGCCCTAATCTGTATTGATGCCACAACATTTTGAGTTTCTTCAGAACCTTGCAGCCCTGCGGTGCAGAGAAGGCGACAGACTCGGATGTGTCTGGAAATAAACATGAGGTGAAAACATTCAGACGTTCTGCAGGCTTTTGGTGCCGCGACAGCCTGACTCATCCTCCGCTCGCCGCCATGAATGAAAGAAAAGAAAAATGAAAACAGCCTAGAAGTTTCACCATGTTGTTGAAGTGATTAAAACAAGTTCCTCACAGTGTCAAGTGTTTTTTATTTAATTTTTTATTGCATCTGGTGTAAACACATGCTTCTGTTCCCAGGGTAATCTCAATTAAACAGCATGGCTGGTGACAGGATATGACTGCATGTTCTGTCGTTAAAAAATAAAAACGGCGGAGCAAAGATGATTTGAGGAAGCGAGCAGGAGGCCTGCTGAGAGAGCTTCCACTCGCTGTCAAAGATAATGCATCATGAAAAAAGATGAGATGCTCTGCAAACCCGGCAGCTCGCAGGACGTTTTTCATGCGGCTAAATGTGCCAATCTGAGCGCTTTGTGTTGGTGATAGAAGAGGAAATGAAGTGACGACTTATTTTAGTCAAAGCTGCATAGAAAAGAAGAAAATGTAGCTCATTTAATTGTGAAAATACAGGCCAGCGAGCATTATTTAATATAATTAATACAGCTCAGCTTAGTTTCTACACATCATCAAAGCAAACACATTTATAATATAGGTGGACTGATAAAGACACTTTGATTAATTCACTTTGATTAGATGAAATGATGATACTTCCTGGCAGAGGTGAAAACAAAGTCTTTGTTTAAAAGAATCCCAAAGAAATAGTTATTTCCAAAGCCATGGAGCAGCCAGTTAATTACTGAGAAGAAACAGGAGGAGAAAAACCTTCAGCAGCGGGAAGCTTTGTTGTTAATTAAACAGAGGCAAACAGACTCTCACAAACATAAATAAGTCAAATTAATAAATTTTCAGATGATTAAAAGCAGGATTAATCCTCCGTAAGCAGCACAACAAAAATGACTCAAAACACTTTGTAAATTGTTTTTTTAATTTAACATTTATAACATTTACAGAGCAATTTTGCCGTTTTGTGACACCTAAATTTATATACTTAAAAAACGGTCTTCAAATGAACCTGAAGTTGGCCATTTTTGTAGCTTAACAGTTTTATTATCTAGCAGCACAGAAACATTTTTTATTCACAAATAGAATAAAAAATGACAACAGTAAACTTGCACATTAATGCTAAAATGTTGGATCCATAAAATGCAACAAGAATCAACACGTCTTGTAAACAACGGCGCCATGTTGCTTACGCTGCGATGCATCCTGGGTAGATGATGTATGCTAGGCGCTACAGCCCTAGCTTCGTCCAGCCACAACAATAATAATTATTATAATTTTTGCGAAATGAATGACGTTTAGTACTTTCAATTTGAACTGGATCGTGTTAAGAATGCAGAATGGACGAGAGGAATGAAAACTAGAAAATTCCGCAGAAATTTTAAGGGGCATGCCAAAGTG